>NW_027195817.1:47500-57500 GCF_038502225.1 Cherax quadricarinatus
CTTTAGCGCCCCTCACACCCCCTTCCCTCATATACCTCCACTTGATATATATAGCCATTACTCTCAGTCCTAAAGGCAACAAACCTAAACCCCCTCTCCGAACATCCGTCATAACTACCTCCTTACTTAACCATGCCCTCCCAAATCCCCACACAAACTTCAGCACCCTCCTCTGCATTTCCACAATATCTCGTACCTCTAAGGGAAAAACCTCTGCCACCCCCCATACCTTGCTATAGACAAGTGAATTTACCACCACTACCCTCTGATGTAAAGCTAAGTCCCTCGCACTTAAACCTCCTAGTCTACTTAAAACCTTACCCGTGACAGACTCCGAATTTACCCTTCTGCATGCCTGCACTTCCGCCAAATACCATATCCCACATACCTTGATTCTGTCAACCACTGTCCATCCTAACCCTATCCCCAAGCCCCCCCCTATCCAATTACCGACCTCTAGTAACCTTGATTTCACCGTATTAACTCTCATTCCGGTATTCATACCAAACATCTGAATCACTCTACCCACCCTCCTTAACTCCTCCTTACCCCTTAGCAAAACAGTAGTATCATCCACATACCCAACGATGCCCCCTTTGCACCCCCCTTCCATCTCCTGATTGTTCATTACCCTCTCAACAGACTCATAAAAAGGATTCTGCACACACGCAAAGAGCAGCTGTGACATCGGACAGCCCTGCCTCAAACCTCTCTCTATTGGTACACTTTCACCCAACCTCCCATTGACCTGTACCCTCACCTCTGCCCCATCATACAGGGTGTTCACCCACCTCACTACCCCCTCCCGAAACCCCAACCTCTCTAAGCAAACCCCTAAGAAATCTCTGTCCACGCAATCATAAGCATTCACCCAATCTAAACCTAGTATTCCCCCTCCCGTACATCTCTCTAGAAAATCCCTAATCAAACCATGTTCATCCCTCATCCTTCTTCCCGGAATTCCCAACTGTCCCCTATGTAACACTAAACCCAACACTTTCCTCATTCTGTTGCCCAAAACCTTAGCAAAAATCTTGTAATCCGAGCACATTAACGTAATCGCACGGTAATCATTCAAAACTCGGCATTCCTTCTTTTTGGGCACTAAAACCGTGACACCCGTTCTTTGTGATTTCCCCATCCTCCCACTACTTAACATACAATTCAAAACCCCCACCAGACAATGCCGTACACTCCCCCAATGATACCTATAAAAATCGTTTGGTATTCCGTCTATGCCTGGGGTTTTACCCTGGCACATCCCAAAAACTGCCTCCTCCACCTCCTCTACATTAATACTACCCTCGATTCTGTCACTGTCCTGCTCACTTAATACCCTATTAAACCCTTCATCCCCAAACCGTCCCTCACCCACTCCCCCGCCAACCCTCCTCCACTTCTCCCTAAACCAAAAATCTGCATACAAACTAATATTTTCCGTGGTGGATAGGCCTTGACCCTCCTCAAAGCCACCCCCCCCCTGTACCTGCCTCAATATACGCCAAGGTGGTCTTCGCCTGCCGTTCCTTAAACCTCCTTAATACAAAACCCGATGGCCTATCTCCCCTTAAGACATCCTCCAACCCTGCCCTAACTCGAATTGCCTCAAACTTTTCATTGTGAATTTCCGCCAACCTATTTCGCAAACGTTCCATGTCCTCACTCCGCCCCACCCGTTCCTCTGCATAACAGTCATTTAACTGACCCTCAAGATAATTTTGTAGGCCATAGCTCCACCTAGCCATCTCCTTACCCCGTACTTTAAAAAATTTCGCAATTTCAACTTTAGCCCTCATTTCCCACCAATCCAGCAAATCCATTTCCATATTCCTAGTCTCCCAAAAGGATTTCCACCAATCTTCAAACCCCGTAGGGTCACCCTCTTCCCTAAGTAGCCTCACATTTAATTTCCAGTATCCTGCATAAACTCTCACTATGCCATCTACCCTCAAATCTGCTATAACAGCACGATGATCAGAAAAACCCACATCGATAGTCCTCACCCTCTCCACACCTATGCCCTGCCTAACATAAATCCTATCTAACCGTGCCTCATATCCCCTACGAATAAAAGTGTGCTCCACTCCATATCCCCTACTTCCCACCACATCTACCACTCCAACATCTCGCAAAACATCCCGCAGAACCCCCAAAACACAACCCGCCCCCCTCGGAACCACATCACCCTTCCTAATGACACAATTCCAATCCCCACCAATCACCGTAAAAGCAGGTAAACCTCTCAAGTGATATACCAGAACCTCGCGTACAAAATCCACCTTCACTCTAGTGTTACTAGTTGCTGGCATGTACACACCTACAAAACTAACCCTCCTGGCCCCCCAAAACCCATCCACCCTGACAACCCTCCCACCCCCCCCTTCCTCCCCACCCAGGATACGCAAAGGACTGGTCTCCTTTACCGCCACAGCCACACCTCCTTTCAACCTCAAAGCATCACATGTAAACAACCTATAACCTTTCAACAACAACTCACATCCTAACCTATGGTTATGTTCCTGCAAAAAACAGACATCAATACTAAATCTCCTCAAAACCCACTCTAACCATACCCTCTTGACCTCGGTTTTAAGACCGTTTACATTGAAAGTTACACACCTGAATTTTACAAGAATGGCGGCTTACCCCTGTGCCGATGAGGCTTACTTGGTCCTCCTTTCATAGGTCTCGGTTCTTCTCTATCAATCGCTCGTTCCTGCCCTCCAACCCCTCCCTGTCCCTTCCCACCTAGCTTCCCATTGCCCCCCCCTCCTCCCGGACTTGCCTTTGCTACCACAGCTGCCCACATCTTCTTCCCAGGCCTCTGCGCTGGTGTGAGGACTTCGTCCATGTCTGATGCCCCCGCTGATCTCTTGCGGGAGCTACCCTCTACACACATTTCTTCTGCAACCACATCTTCTTGATGGACCTCCACCACCACATTGCTCTCCTTTCGAACCTCACTCAAGTCTTCCTTACCCTGCTTCTGTTCATCCATCACCTTGTCATCACCTGACCTCACATCACTTTCCACACCATGCTCCGACTCTTCCAAAAAATCCTTCAGCACAGCCTCCAAAATCCCGTCCTGAGCTGACTCTGCATTATCTAACGGTCTGTCTGACAGCGATATTCCCTCCCCCCTCGTTTCCACTGGTAGTGTAACACACGTCTCCAAAACCACCTCTGCCCTGTCGACCTCCTCACTCCATAGGCCTGTACCCCGGCTTTCCACTTCACCCGTCACAACATCCGTGGCTTCTAATGGCGTATCCACAGAAGCTGTCTCCTGACGCCTAGGGCCCTGTCTCCTGGGGCATTGTGCCACCATGTGCTCATAAGAGTCACATAAACGGCACGTCTTCCTCTGCCCCGCATAGTGTACAAAAACCTGTGTTCTATGGTTATGCAATGTAACATATGATGGTATCGGTCTCCTCAGGGTCATTTTCAGTGTGAAGGATCCTTCCGGCATCCCCTCATAAGGGCCGTCCCTCCACATTCCCATGCTCGTCGAGTGTACAGTCCCATAACCACTGAACACATCTTGTAGGCTGTAGGCTGTTGCCTCAAAAGGTACATTCCTTACCTTCACCCAAGTAAAATACTTAGACACATCATGCAAGCATACTTCCACTGCCGTGTTGATACTCATCCGCCTTTCTTGGAATTCGTCGACGATGGTAGAATAGAAGTCAGCCCTCATGAACTTCACGAAGACCCTTGACATACCGTTCAGTGCCACACCATACAGCTCTTCATTGGGGATGCCATAACAGTCCCTGATAATGTTTGGCAGGAGAACGTTCATCGTGGCGTTGCTTAAAGATCCTCTAACCAGCTCAATGCAGACAGTATTTATGCGCCGGTACAGTCGGTCCGCCATCTTGGTGCTACTGCTGTTTTCCTCACCAGGTGGCGTGCAAGAGAACCTGTAGAAGCGTCCTCTCTCCCCGCAGGTCGAGAGACGAAAATGTTATTATAATTATTATTATTATTATTATTATTATAGAATTAAGCGTAGATCCGGTAAGGGTCATGAATGTTTTGCAATAGTAATGCTGTGTGTGCTGATGCACTATTGTTGTGTGTGTGTGTGATGCATGTTGTGCAGCAACAATATTTTGTGTGTGTGGGTTAGCTGTTACAGCGTGCGCTGTAAGTGATGCAGCAGTTATGTTGTATACTGTTTATGGTGCTGTAATACTTTGTGCTTGTTGTGCAGGGATTATGCTGTGTGTGGTGAAGAAGTTATGCTCAAAGTTTATGGTGCTGCAATGTAATTATTGTATTTGTTTTTCAGGAGTTGTGTGTGGTGCAGCAGTTACGCTGTAAATGCAGTGCGAAGGATACAATGGGTCCTATCCTGGACAAGCACCCATATTACGAGCACAAATGGTAGTCTGATGGCTCGTTACACCCGGTTGTAAGTCAGCAAAGAACTCAGCAGGACGGAGCAAGGGCAAGGCAAACAAGCGAAGATAGATTTCTTTACCTATATGTTCATTCTTTAATATATATACACTATGTACAATATTATTATTTTCAAAACTAAATGCTAATCTCACAAGAGTCATACAGCATTGTATGTACAATATTAATAAGAGAATAAGACAGATTGTAAATGGTGCAAATCAGAGCCACTGAAAGCGGTAGTAGTGACGGCCAGTGTCAGCGCAAATCTACTACTCAGCTCGGTATTCTGAAGTGATCTCACCTTGGTTGCAGTTGCCAGCCTTCATATAAGTGGCAAATTTAAACCAGACAATAAGAGCAACAGTGAGGCCTCAGAATTGCTACACTCTAAATGCCGGTACACTGGTTGAGTGAGCTTGGTGAATGATTGTGACACGAACGACTAATAAAATGTAACATACTAGGCGTACGCCACAGAATATAAAAGAAATATCACAATTTATTCAATAAAATTGGCAAATTGGAACATATGCCACCCAACAGTCGTGCGAACATTGCGTTTAAAAACCTATATCAGTGGTGAAAATTTGTAGTATATCAAATGAATCATTCTACAATTATGGGACGTGTTCTAACGATTCCAAGTGTCTTGTATTATTTTCTTACATAAATGAATTTACCATCACGGAAACAAAACTGAATGTGTGCTATCCTGCCCGTAAGATATGATCCATTATATTTTATACGCGTTAAATTGAGAAACCTGCACTTACACACTTGAATATCACTCTCCGCCTTTGTCAAATATTTAGGCACTATTTGCAAGGTTTGAAGCTACGTCACTGATGTTTTGGAAGCTGTTTTAGCCATTCCAGGGTGCTTGAAGTGGGCTCAAGAACTTTTGTCACAGGGCACGTCAACATACCAATTGTTTCAAGAATTTGGAAGAGTGAGTTAGTGAGCGAGAGTGAAAGTGGGAGGGCGAGACGGAGTGTGTGACTCAACACGTTGTGTTCATGGTGCATATTCTGGGGCCACTTACATGTTACATAGGCAGACTGATGCACACAAATTTTGACACCTTAATTATCATGAGATTTTGGGGACTTAGCCTCCGTCCCCTTATTGGTACCTAGACAAAATTTATGTAGTTGTTTTGAGTTGGTTCCAGCATGTTCATCGCGGTAATTTACCTTCAAACACATGTTTTGACTGAGTCTGTTCCAGTCTGCTTGCCTCTTATATTGTTTGTGGTTATCCAGAGTTATTCTCAGAATTAAGCACAGGTAGTGCAGCTTAGACTGAGTTTTAGCCTGGTTATCATTACTGTGTATTGAATTGTGTCCGCATTAAATTTCTTTGATTATTCTCGGGGAGGGAAAGTTGTGGAGGTAGTCTCCAGCACTGTTTGTGGACTTTATTGTTTCCAGGCCATTTATGATTTAGAAATTGTGAAATTGTTTTCAGTTGGGTCGGGATTTTCACTGCACACTCATATGGATTGTCAGGTTTTGGAAAATGGGAAGAGCTATTAAAGACGACTCAGAGAGTCTCTGGGAGACAGACGAAATAGGATTTTCCTTAGATGTGGTGAGCTTGGACTGCAGCATTATTTACTTACTCTGTCGCCAAAATCTTTTTGTGGATATATCTTTTAGTGTGGCGAGGAACTGTCTTCCCCTCACACATTCCCTACAACCTTATTTCGACACTTTGTTGCAGTTGGTCTTCGTCTCAGTGTTAACGGGGGTAGTTATTTTCTTCATGCATACATGGTAGATTAGGTTAAGTAAGATTCATCAGAAAAGAGGACAAGTTTTTCCTGATGATGATCTTAGTCAGATGGTGAGCCGCCACTTAAGGTTTTGGTCATCTAACTGAGGCCGTCCTCTGGCGGCTTAGTCGTCCATCCCTCTAAAAAAAAACTCATATTACTATGCGCTATAAAACCTTCTCATTTTCTCATTGTCTCGTGAGAACATTGATAACTCTCGTCTACTTAGTGGGAATATTGTCGTATTGCTGAGTTTGTACTTAATAATTTTTGTCTACCTGAAGTCTACCTGGAGATGTTTCTGGGAGTCAAAGCCCTCGCGGTCCAGTTCTTGATCAGGCCTCCCGGTGGATCAGGGCCTTATCAACCAGGCTGTTACTGCTGGACGCACCTAGTCCAACGTACGAACCACAGCCTGGCTAATGGGGCACTTACTTTAGGTATTTGTCCAGCTCCCTCTTGAAGGCAGCCAGATGTCTATTGGTAATTCCCCTTATGCTATGGTGGGAGGCTGTTGAACAGTCTTGCGCCCTAGACACAAAGTGCATTTTCTCTTAGTGTACTCATGGCACCCCTGCTTTTCATTGGGATATGTTGCACTGTCTGTCAAGTCTTTTGATTTCGCAGGGGGTTATTTCTGTGTGCAGATTTGGGACCAGTCCCTCTAGGATTTTCCAGATGTTGATTATGATTTATCTCTCTCGCCTGTTCTCCAGGGAGTACAAGTCAACTGACTCCAAACGTTCCCGGTAATTAAGGCGCTTGGCTGAGCTAATATGTGCAGTGAAGTTTCTCTGTGCATTCTCTAGATCTGCGATTTCAGCTGCTTTGAATCGAGCTGTTAGTGTACAGCAGTATTCCAGCCTAGAGAGAGCAAGTGATTTAAAAAGGACCATCAATGGCATGGCATCCCTTGTTTTGAAAGTTCTAATTATCCATCTTATACTTTTCCTTGCAGATGTGATAGTGACACTGTTGTATGGTTAGATTTTGTAGTAAACTCTGTTCTGCCTAAAAATTCCTCTAGTTTTCTATAACGGAATAACTGAAATTTGTCCTCAATGAACATCATAATTTGTTTTCTGCTGCCTATTGGAAAACTTGGAGATTTGGAAACGCTTGGAGATTTACCATGTTCTCAGTGGATGGCACTCTCATAAAGATTTTAGTAGCGCTTGCAAAAGAAGACACGGTTCTATGGTTCACATCTCTATGTCTGATATGAGAATGAGGAACAGGATGGGTGCAAGTGCTATGCCTTTTTGGAACAGAGCTTTTCACTCTTGCAGCCTTTGACTTAACTCTGTGTACCATTACTTTTTGTGTTCGATTAGGTAGAAAGTTGAAGGTCCATCCGCCCACTTTTGAAAACTGAGTTTATGCATGGTTTTCGGAGATGTATTTATGTTCGATGTTGGACTTAGAATTGTAAAATATTTCATGAACATAAGAACATAAGAAAGGAGGAACACTGCAGTAGGCCTATTGGCCCATATTAGGCAGGTCTTTCACAAACGCTATCCAAGCAATAAGCTCTGATAATTTTATTTACTCACGTGCATATCCCACTCAAATCCAACCCCTATCATGTATTTATCCAACCTAAATTTGAAACTACCCAAGGTTTTAGCCTCGATAACTCTACTAGGAAGACAGATCCACTCATCAACTACCCTATTTCCAATATCTTAATGCAGTCTCTGATTATGGATTTACAACCTGGAAGTCAGTATGCAGAGAATTGGTTCACTGTTGGAAACAATGGTATATATTTTGGTAAAATTACCGACAATATCAATGGTATAAAATACCTACGCAGTGGTAAAATAAATAGAAATGCAGTATAATGCGTTCCTTCATTTCTTGTCGCCCACACAGTGGACTTTATTAAATCACAAACAGATCCACCTGAGCAGAGAGTACATGAGAATATATAGGATGGTGAGTCAGGTGGAGAATATTGAGAAGGTTGGATTTGAGACGGACCTGTATGAGATGGGAAAGTAAGTTGGTTGTGTATATATTATAACGATGAAGTTTCCTGGCAAGTAGTTCAGCTATACTGCAAAAGCTGTTGTTGTGGTTGAAATTGTTTGATATTCATTCAGCCTACTTATTGATGTTCTGAAATATCTGTATTTCAAAATACCAATATCCAGGCACTGGATTACTGAAATTATGTTTTTGTTAAATTAATAATTTAAAGTTACTTGCTACTATATGTATCCAGGATTCAGTAAATTAACTGTTATATGATGTCTGACTGAACAATTTTAATTAACTCCATCGAACCCGTATTTAACCTAGACTGTTATATTAAATATATTGTTTTTCATACATTTGTTTCAGTAGTACAATTCGTACATAATTTAATATGCTGAGTGAGATTACTAAGAAACATAATTCTTTGAGTAATATCCACTTAATACGGATTAAGAAGAGGGTCTAGACGAATCTCGTATTAGTATTGACACAGGTGCTCATTAGGCCGGAGTTTGCACTTGTGTACTAATGAGAAGCGATAACGTAACCAGTGTGGTGCAGTAGACATGTCGTGTGTAGTGCCGCAGTAATGTCTGTTATGAGTGCTGCAACGCTAATATATCTTTGAAAATAAACTAATAAATGAATAGATAAAATGCGACATTTCTGTTTAATGTCGGCCTGCCTGGATTGTTGTTTTAAGCTGGTGAAGAGGTCTTGGTCTGGGTAACTGGAGTATATCCTTCTTGTCTTGCAAGCTGGTGAAGAGGTCTTCGTCTGGGTAACTGAAGTATATCCTTCTTGTCTTGCAAGCTGGTGAAGAGGTCTTGGTCTGGGTAACTGAAGTATATCCTTCTTGTCTTGCAAGCTGGTGAAGAGGTCTTGGTCTGGGTAACTGGAGTATATCCTTCTTGTCTTGCAAGCTGGTGAAGAGGTCTTGGTCTGGGTAACTGGAGTATATCCTTCTTCCAGGTCTTGGTCTGGGTTGTTTTAAGCTGGTGAAGAGGTCTTGGTCTGGGTAACTTGTATATCCTTCTTGTCTTGCAAGCTGGTGAAGAGGTCTTGGTCTGGGTAACTGGAGTATATCCTTCTTGTCTTGCAAGCTGGTGAAGAGGTCTTGGTCTGGGTAACTGGAGTATATCCTTCTTGTCTTGCAAGCTGGTGAAGAGGTCTTGGTCTGGGTAACTGGAGTATATCCTTCTTGTCTGCAAGCTGGTCTGGGTAACTGGAGTATATCCTTCTTGTCTTGCAAGCTGGTGAAGAGGTCTTGGTCTGGGTAACTGGAGTATATCCTTCTTGTCTTGCAAGCTGGTGAAGAGGTCTTGGTCTGGGTAACTGGAGTATATCCTTCTTGTCTTGCAAGCAAAACTGGTTATCTTTCACTCCTTCATTTACCCACACATAGCATGATCTATATCACTGCGGGGAATTCCACGAATAAATGGAATACATTTGCAATTATTGCTGCTGTAATTTATTTTATTATTATTATTATTATTATTATTATTATTATTACTATTATATTTTTTATTATTTTCTAAGCGTTCATATAATATGTACAGTATTTTCTAATTTTAGTCCCTTAAAAAAGCTGGAATAAGGTATGACTGTCCTGGTCATGCATACATTTGATGAACAAGAATACCTGTGCTGGTAAGAAATTCCTGTGACTTAAATACCTGTGATGGACAGGAGTCACTGCTTGACTGGAAAACTTGTCCTGAACAGTGAAGACTCTGTCTAACTGGGATACCTGTACTCGACAGGAGTCGCTCTTTTGACCGTGAATAATTTGAGACTGTCCACACATACCCTCTGTCCATACAT
>NW_027195817.1:62500-80000 GCF_038502225.1 Cherax quadricarinatus
CTCCCTGTGGTTGAAATCGCCCATTACCAGTAACTTTGCTCTGCTCGAGTGAGCTCTTCTTGCCACCTCAGTCAGTGGTGTGTCCACCATCACCCTGTTGTTTTCTTTGTACTCCTCTCTTGGCCTCCTACAGTTCTGTGGTGGGTTACACATCACACCAATGACTACTTTATGTTCTCCAGACTGAATTGTACCTACTATGTAGTCTCTTTCTCCAATCACGTCCATGCCTTCCTTTTCCTCAAATCCCCATCGGTTTTTTATGAGCAGTGCAACCCCTCCTCCCCCTCTAATCCTTCTATCTTTCCTCAGGATCTGATATCCCAGAGGGAAGTTTGCGTCTGTTATTGTCTCAGCGAGTTTTGTTTCTGTGACTGCTGTGATGTCTGGGGATTTCTCACTGATTCTTTCTTGCTACTCCTCATGTTTATTCGTTACTCCGTCCGCGTTTATGTACCAAACTTTCAGCTTCTTTTCTATCACTGTGATCCTGCAAGAATATTGGGGTTGGGGGAGCGAGAGAGAGAGAGAGAGAGCGAGAGTTTGTGTACTCACCTAGTTGTACTCACCTAGTTGAGGTTGCGGGGGTCGAGTCCGAGCTCCTGGCCCCGCCTCTTCACTGATCGCTACTAGGTCACTCTCCCTGAGCCGTGAGCTTTATCATACCTCTGCTTAAAGCTATGTATGGATCCTGCCTCCACTACATCGCTTCCCAAACTATTCCACTTACTGACTACTCTGTGGCTGAAGAAATACTTCCTAACATCCCTGTGATTCATCTGTGTCTTCAGCTTCCAACTGTGTCCCCTTGTTACTGTGTCCAATCTCTGGAACATCCTGTCTTTGTCCACCTTGTCAATTCCTCTCAGTATTTTGTATGTCGTTATCATGTCCCCCCTATCTCTCCTGTCCTCCAGTGTCGTCAGGTTGATTTCCCTTAACCTCTCCTCGTAGGACATACCTCTTAGCTCTGGGACTAGTCTTGTTGCAAACCTTTGCACTTTCTCTAGTTTCTTCACGTGCTTGGCTAGGTGTGGGTTCCAAACTGGTGCCGCATACTCCAATATGGGCCTAACATACACGGTGTACAGGGTCCTGAATGATTCCTTATTAAGATGTCGGAATGCTGTTCTGAGGTTTGCTAGGCGCCCATATGCTGCAGCAGTTATTTGGTTGATGTGCGCTTCAGGAGATGTGCCTGGTGTTATACTCACCCCAAGATCTTTTTCCTTGAGTGAGGTTTGTAGTCTCTGACCCCCTAGACTGTACTCCGTCTGCGGCCTTCTTTGCCCTTCCCCAATCTTCATGACTTTGCACTTGGTGGGATTGAACTCCAGGAGCCAATTGCTGGACCAGGTCTGCAGCCTGTCCAGATCCCTTTGTAGTTCTGCCTGGTCTTCGATCGAGTGAATTCTTCTCATCAACTTCACGTCATCTGCAAACAGGGACAGCTCAGAGTCTATTCCTTCCGTCATGTCGTTCACAAATACCAGAAACAGCACTGGTCCTAGGACTGACCCCTGCGGGACCCCGCTGGTCACAGGTGCCCACTCTGACACCTCGCCACGTACCATGACTCGCTGCTGTCTTCCTGACAATTATTCCCTGATCCATTGTAGTGCCTTCCCTGTTATCCCTGCTTGGTCCTCCAGTTTTTGCACCAATCTCTTGTGTGGAACTGTGTCAAACGCCTTCTTGCAGTCCAAGAAAATGCAATCCACCCACCCCTCTCTCTCTTGTCTTACTGCTGTCACCATGTCATAGAACTCCAGTAGGTTTGTGACACAGGATTTCCCATCCCTGAAACCATGTTGGCTGCTGTTGATGAGATCATTCCTTTCTAGGTGTTCCACCACTCTTCTCCTGATAATCTTCTCCATGATTTTGCATACTATACATGTCAGTGACACTGGTTTGTAGTTTAATGCTTCATGTCTGTCTCCTTTTTTAAAGATTGGGACTACATTTGCTGTCTTCCATGCCTCAGGCAATCTCCCTGTTTCGATAGATGTATTGAATATTGTTGTTAGGGGTACACATAGCGCCTCTGCTCCCTCTCTCAATACCCATGGGGAGATGTTATCTGGCCCCATTGCCTTTGAGGTATCTAGCTCACTCAGAAGCCTCTTCACTTCTTCCTCGGTTGTGTGCACTGTGTCCAGCACTTGGTGGTGTGCCCCACCTCTCCGTCTTTCTGGAGTCCCTTCTGTCTCCTCTGTGAACACTTCTTTGAATCTCTTGTTGAGTTCTTCACATACTTCACGGTCATTTCTTGTTGTCTCTTCTCCTTCCTTCCTTAGCCTGATTACCTGGTCCTTGACTGTTGTTTTCCTCCTGATGTGGCTGTACAACAGTTTCGGGTCAGATTTGGCTTTCGCTGCTATGTCATTTTCATATTGTCTTTGGGCCTCCCTTCTTATCTGTGCATATTCGTTTCTGGCTCTACGACTGTTCTCCTTATTCTCCTGGGTCCTTTGCCTTCTATATTTCTTCCATTCCCTAGCACACTTGGTTTTTGCCTCCCTGCACCTTTGGGTAAACCATGGGCTCATCCTGGCTTTTTCATTAATCCTGTTACCCTTGGGTACAAACCTCTCCTCAGCCTCCTTGCATTTTGTTGCTACATATTCCATCATCTCATTAACTGGCTTCCCTGCCAGTTCTCTGTCCCACTGAACCCCGTTCAGGTAGTTCCTCATTCCTGTGTAGTCCCCTTTCTTGTAGTTTGGCTTCATTCGTCCTGGCCTTCCTGCTTCTCCCTCCACTTGTAGCTCTACTGTGTATTCGAAGCTTAAAACCACATGGTCACTGGCCCCAAGGGGTCTTTCATATGTGATGTCCTCGATATCTGCACTACTCAAGGTGAATACTAAGTCCAGCCTTGCTGGTTCATCCTCTCCTCTCTCTCTTGTAGTGTCCCTTACGTGTTGGCACATGAAGTTTTCCAGTACCACCTCCATCATCTTAGCCCTCCATGTATCTTGGCCCCCATGTGGGTCCAAGTTCTCCCAATCGATCTCCTTGTGGTTAAAGTCACCCATGATCAGGAGCTTTGCCCTGCATGCATGAGCTCTTCTGGCCACTCTAGCCAGTGTGTCAACCATCGCTCTATTGCTCTCGTCGTACTCTTGCCTTGGCCTCCTGCTGTTCTGTGGTGGGTTATACATCACTGCTATTACCACCTTGGGACCTCCAGAGTGAAGTGTTCCCACTATGTAATCACTTTCTTCTCCGCTGTCTCCTCTCTCCAGGTCATCAAAATTCCAGCGATTTTTGATCAGCAACGCCACTCCTCCACCCCCCCTGTTCCCTCTGTCTTTCCTCAGGATTTGGTATCCCGTTGGAAAGATGGCATCTGTTATCATACCTGTAAGCTTGGTTTCAGTGAGAGCTATGATGTCCGGTGATGCTTCTTTGACTCTTTCATGCCACTCCTCCCACTTATTTGTTATTCCATCAGCGTTTGTGTACCATACCTTCAGTTTCCTTTCCAACACTGTGGTTTGGGGGGCCTGTGAGGGTGGGAGACCTGGTGGCATACTGTGGGATTCTATAGCTCGGTGTTGGGTGGAGGCTGTGGGTATGGATTGTAGTGTGTGTTGGGATGGTGTGATAGGTTGTATGGTTCTGAGAGTAGTTGTGTGTGTGCTTGCCCTTGCTGTTCTGTTCTGCTCTGACTGACCTCTGCTGGTTCCCTCCTTGTCTCTTTTCCTAGCTCCTTTCGCTTTTTTGTCCTCTCCCTCAGCTGCTGTCGTTCTGATTTTGTTCTGTCTCTGTCTAGGAACACCCTCTTGTACTCTTCCGAGTATTTCAATCGTGGTTTCTCTTGGAGGATCTTGTTCCGCACTGTTTCCGTCCTGAGAATCAGCTTGATTGGTCGGTTTCTCCCCTTCGAGTACCCCCCTATTCTCTGAAAATTTACAATCTCGTCCATCTCTTCACCTATTTCCGTGATGATTTTCTCAATCTCCTTTCTTTCTTCCTGCTGCCTTTCAGTGTGTGTCCTTTCCTCTCTCTCCTGAAGCCCATGGATAAACACTGATTTTGCCCTTTCTTCCTCCCATTGCCTCACCCTCTGTGACTCTGGATCCTGCCTGTATGTGGTCAGTTTCTCCCTTGATTTTTCCAGTGGCTCTTGATAGCCTTGTTGTGCCTCAGCATTCGACCTATCACCCTCTCCATCTGCAACCAGCTGATCTTCCCTTTCACTCCTTGGTCCTCCTTGGCAGACTGATGTGACCTTAGCATAATTCATAATTCCTTCCTTCCTGTTCGGCCTCGCAGCTTCATATGCTGTGTCTTCTCTGGTCACTGCCCCTGTAACTCGCTTCAACCTATTTATCTCAACTTCTAGGACCCTTATCTTGGCTACTGCAGTTTCGACTTGTGCCTCCCAATTCTTTGTCTCCTTCTCCAACCTCTTTTCCAATTTCACAGAGAGCTCTTTCTCCATTTTTTCAGAAAGCTCTCCTAATTTTCTCCCCCACTCTTGTTCCATCCTTTTCCACTGCTCCTCCATCCACTCCTCCCTACCAGAACCATTCTCATCTGATCCTTGGTTCCTGCGAGTCCCCACCATTTTTTTTTTTTTTTTTTTTTTTTTTTTTTTTTTTTATTTTTTTTTTTTTTTTTTTTTTTTTTTTGTGAGAGAAGAGAGAAGGGAAAGGTAGAGGGGGAGAGAGAGTGAAGGGAAGAGTAGGAGAGGGGAGAGTTAGAAGGGAAAATGGGGACGAGAGAGAGCAAGAGAGAGAGAGAGCAAGAGAGAGAGAGAGAGAGAGAGAGAGAGAGAGAGAGAGAGAGAGAGAGAGAGAGAGAGAGAGAGAGAGAGAGAGGGAGAGAGAGAGAGAGAAAGAGAAGGCAAAGAGGGGGAGAGAGAGGGGGCAGAGAGCGGGAGAAGGGGGAAAGAGGGGGGAGATGGAAGAGCGAGAGGGGAGAGAGGCTAGGGGGAGAGGGAGGGGAGGATGGGAGAGAGGTGGGGAAAGGGAGAGGGGAGAGATAATGGGAGGGGACAGATGTTAGAGGGGGAGAGATGTTAGAGGGGGGGAGGTGTTAGAGGTAAGAGATGTTAGAGGGGAGAGATGGGAGAGGGAAGAGAGAGAGAGAGATAGGTAGAGAGAGATATATATGTAAAGAGTGAGAGAGGTAGAGATAGGTCTACTTAGGGTAGAAAGAGGGGGGGGAGAGGAGAAAGGTTCAGATGGTCAGTTCACAGGACGGTGTGAAATCCTGTGTATGTGTGTTTGCGTGTGTACTACAGCTTACAAGTGCTTGTTCCTGTGTGTGTATGTGTATGTGTATGTGTGTGTGTGTGTATGTGTGTGTGTGTGTACGTGTGTGTGTGTGTGTGTGTGTATGTGTGTGTGTGTGTACGTGTGTGTGTGTGTGTATGTGTGTATGTGTGTATGTGTGTGTGTGTGTGTATGTATGTGTATGTGTGTGTGTGTGTGTGTGTGTGTGTGTGTGTGTGTGTGTGTGTATGTGTGTGTGTGTGTGTATGTGTGTGTGTATGTGTGTGTGTATGTGTGTGTATGTGTGTGTGTGTGTGTGTGTGTGTGTGTGTGTGTGTGTGTGTGTATGTGTGTGTGTATGTGTGTGTGTGTGTATGTGTATGTGTGTGTGTGCGTGTGTGTGTGTGTGTGTGTGTGTGTGTGTGTGTGTGTGTGTGTGTGTGTGTGTGTGTGTGTGTGTGTGTGTGTGTGTGTGTGCCCCCACTTCTAAGTATTCATACTGCTAATAAATACCGGTAGATACCAGTAATTCTAAGCTTACCAATACTTGTAACACTTATCGATTCTACTTCTAAAATTCAGAAAGTAGCTAGGTTGTAAAATTTAGCTTGTCTCAGCTTAAGTGTCTGACATATCCCTCACTACCGCTTTACACCTTGCACTGTCCTCTATGCTATTTCTACTCTAATTCTGGTAATGGCTTGCAGGAGTGAGTGACCAGTATCTAACAGTGATGCAGGACCAGACTCAATCTTGCAATATGCAACCTCAACAGGTGGAATACTTGCGCTGACAGCGGTGTGATGACAAGTTGCCAGAAGCTGATGACGTAGTGGTCGTACATAGGCCTTCTCTCACTATTTTGTAACTCCTTCACCCGTGATGTTTATAATCATACATGCTCATGCATCCCGCGTTCCTCAAGTGATTTCACTTTTCACTTATTACAGAATACACTTCACATTCGGTGTTACACTTTATATGTATAATGGCATACAAACTGGTGTGACGTCACTGCTTCAGTAGGCCTACTGCCACCTTCCCTTGTTGTATATTTTATTTTTTCCTTCTCCTTTTGCCTATTAACTTTTTCACTCTCACATTACAGTGCCCCTCATTTCGCTTGTTAACCAAACGCTGGTAATTCTTGATCACCCGTTTCCACACTCACTTTGATATTTTTATGTTTGTATCTGTGTGGCAACAGTGCCTAGTAGATCCACAACGGTTTGGCACTTTTAAAAGAAAATACTGAATTTAGGTTTCCCCTCGAATTTTTTCAACTAATAACTATAGTTATCACTCGTAGGTTTGTTCACTGACTTTGTCACTACCACTGATTACTGCTAGGGGTTGTTGCACCCCTCAAAAACACGAAGGTTCTCGTAGCCTTGTGTACCCACGTCTGCACCCACCATGTGTGTGTGTGTGTGTGTGTGTGTGTGAGTGTGTGTGTGTGTGTGTGTGTGTGTGAGTGTGTGTGTGTGTGTGTGTGTGTGTCTGTACTCACCTATTTGTGGTTGCAGGGGCCGAGTCATAGCTATGGCCTTGCCTCTTCGCTGATTGCTACTAGGTCCTCTCTCCTTGCTCCATGAGCTTCATCAAACCTCGTCTTAAAGCTATGCATGATTCCTTCCTCCACTCTGTCACTTACAAGACTATTCCACTTCCTGACAACTCGATGACTAAAGAAATACTTGCTAACATCCCAATGACTCATCTGAGCCTTAAGCTTTAAATTGTGACCCATTGTTTCTGTGTCCCATCTTTAGAACATTTTGTCTCTGTCCACCTTGTCAATTCCTGGCAAAATTTTAAATGTCGTTATCATGTATTCTCTAACCCTCCTGTCCTCCAGTGACGTCAGGCCAATATCCCTTAACCTTTCTTCGTAGGACATTCCCCTTAGCTCTGGAACTAGCCTTGTTGCAAACCTTTGCACTTTCTCTAATTTCTTGACGAGATTGACCAGGTGTGGGTTCAAACTGGTGCTGTATACTCCAGTATGGGGGCTGACGTACACAGTGTACAGAGTCTTGAACGATCCCTTTCTGAGGTATCGAAAAGCTATTTTCAGGTTTTCCAGGCGCCCATATGCTGCCACAGCTATCTGCCTGGTGTGCGCCTCATATGTGCTCGGTATTATACTCACTCCAAGATCCTTTTCCTAGAGTGAGGTTTACAGTCTTTGGCCACCTACCCTGCACTTTGTCTGTGGTTTACTTTGCCCTTCCCCAATCCCCATGATTTTGCATTTGGCAGGGTTAAATTCGAGGAGCCAGTTATTGGACCAGATTTGCAGCCTATCCAGGTCTCTCTGCAGTCCTGCCTAATCCTCATCCGATTAAATTCGCCTCGTTAACGTAACATTATCTGCAAACAGGGACACTTCTGAGTCTATCCCTTCCGTCATGTCATTCACAAATACCAGAAATAACACTGGTCCTAGGACTAACCCAATCTGATACCTCAAGCTCCCAATCTGACACCTCGTCACGTATCATGTCTCAATTTTGTCTCCCTGTCAGGTATTCTCTGATCCATTGCAGTATCCTTCCTGTTATGTGTGCCTGATCCTCTAGCTTTCCACTAATCTCTTGTGAGGAATTGTGTCTAAGGCCTTCATGCAGTCCAAGAAAATGCAATCTACCCACCCCTCTCTCTCATGTCTTACTTCTGTTACCTTGTCATAAAACTCCATTAGGTTTGTGACACAGGATTTTCCTTCCCTGAATCCGTGCTGAATGTCGTTCACAAGCTTGTTCTGTTCTAGGTGCTCCACTATTGTCCTCTTGATAATCTTCTCCATGGCTTTGCATACTATACACGTCAGTGACACCGGTCTGCAGTTTAGTACCTCGTGTCTGTCTCCTTTCTTAAAAACGAAAACTACATTTACCGTCTTCCATACCTGAGGTTTTAATCCAGTTTAAATGGATGTGTTGAAAATTGTTGTTAGTGGCACACACGGTGTCTCTGCTCGCTCTGTAAGGACCCACAGAGAGATATTGCCAGTCCCACAGCCTTTGCGGTATCAAGTTCCTTTAGCAGCTTCTTCACCTCCTCCTCGGTTGTGTGTTAGTATATTCCTTGTTGGTGTACCCCCTGTTCTAACTTCCTGGAGTCCCTTCTGTCTCCATTGTAATTACTTCCTTAAATCTCATGTTGAGCTCCTCACATTCTTCTTGGTAGTTTCTTGTGAGCTCCCCACATTCCTTCCTCAGCCTGATTACCTGGTCCTTGACTGTTGTCTTCCTCCTTATGTGGCTATACAACAGCTTCGGGTCACACTTGACTTTCGATGCTATGTCATTTTTGTACAGTTGCTAGGCCTCTCTCCTTATCTGTGCATAATTGTTTCTGGCTCTTCGACTAATCTCTTTATTTTCCTGGGTCCTTTGTCTTCTGTACTTTTACCATTCTCTAGCACATTTAGTTTTTGCCTCCCTACACCAATGGTTAAACCAAGGGCTCATTCTGGTCTTCCCATTATTTCTGTTGCCCTTGAGAACAGGAAATTCCCCATGCCTGTGTAGTCCCCCTTTTTTAGTTTGGCTTCTTCCTTCCTACTCCTGTTACCCTCTCCACTTGTAACTCAACTATGTATTCAAAGCTCAGAGCAACTTGATCACTAGCTCCAAGGGACTTTCATATGTGATGTTCTCGATGTCCGAGCTATTCAGGGTAAATATGAGGTCCAGTCTTTCTGGCTCATCCTCACATCTCTCTCTGGTAGTGTCCCTAGCATGTTGATGCATGAGGTTTTCCAGTACCACATCCATAATCTTGGCTGTCCATGTTTTGGGACCTCAATGTGACTCCAGGTTTTCACAGTCAATCTCCTTATGACTGAAATCACCCATAACTAGTAACTTTGCCCTACCTGTTTGAGCTCTTCTGTCCACCTCAGCTGTTGCTCTCTTCATATTCTTCTTTTGGTATCCTGCAGTTCTGTGGTGGTTGTACATCACTACAATGACTACCTTATTTCCCCAGACTGAATTGTACCTACTATGTAGTCCCTTTCGACAATTCCTCCCATTTCCTCAAATCTCCATCGGTTTTTAATGAGCAGCATAACTCCTCCTCCCCCTCTGCTCCCTCTATCTTTCCTCATGATCTGATATCTGGGTGGGAGGATTTCGTCTGTTATCCTGGTGAGTTTTTTTTTCTGTGAGTGCTATGATATCTGGGGATGTCTCCTTGATTCTTTCATGCCACTCCTCACATTTATCTGTTATTCCATCCACATTCGTAGAGCAAACCTTCAACTTATTTTCTAAAACTGTGGACTGGGGAGAATGTTGGCGTCTCTGGGGATGGAGTTTATGATGGGGGTTGGGCAGTGGGTACGGTGTGGGGATTTCATGTTAGAGTGTTTAGTTGCATTAGGGTTGTCGTGGTTAAGGCCATTCTGAAGGTGTTTCTGAGGGAGGATGTATTTTAGGGAGCATTGAAAAAATACAAATTTAATAGAAGCAAGTTGCACTTTTCAGCATTATTTATATGGTCACAACAAACCTCTGAGCAAAATTTCGGACCATTTCATGCCCCTTTACCCTGCAGCATCACGATCGACTTTTCGTGAAATTATACACCACTGAAAACAATCAGTTATAATTTATTGGTAGTCAGGATAATAATCCAGTGTACATAGTTTATATCTTTTGTGGTTGTGATGATTGTAATATCAATCATCAACTATTTTATTTTAAACTGTAACCAGTTATAAGTGAAGTCTTTCTTGGTGTGGAATGTGGGCATCACTTTCCTGAAAAATATTCTTTGCTTGATATATCCCTCTCTTGCCTTCTGTCCAGCCAGTTCAGCGCAAACTTCAGTTATCAATTTTATCCCTTTCTCAACAGCTTGAGTGTTGTTTGGCCACTTGGGCACATCCAGTGGAGCCTCAACAATTTTCAGATCCTGTTGATCTGAAAGGGAAACAATTAACGGAGGCTCAGTTTTGAGTTCAGTCTTCCACTCAATCATGGAATGACAGTTCTTTGCTTGCCACTTTAGTTTGGGAATCACTACTTTTCTTGAGTTGACAAAAGAAGCCACATTACTATTCTCTTCATCTTCGCTGTCATCCTTATCATAAGTGTAGATTAACAAGTCCTCGTCAACAGCTTCAGCAGAATCTTCTCCATCCTTTTCAGAGCTCTCAGTACTTACTTGTCTGCTGATTCTCGTCTCATATTTACCTTATCATTGAGACAGTTCACGGTCATGTCTTCATCAGCGCACGTACCAAGAAGCAGCTGATCTATGTGAGCAAAGTAGGAATTTCTTTAAACAGTCGTCTTTACTATCTTCTTTTCTCCACTGTTCAGATGTCCCATAAATTGCGGTGACTGGAAGACGTTCTTTGGACTGTGTCTGACATTAGAGTGTTGCTTGATGTGGAACCACATTGGAGCATTGAACTTTAAAATCATAATGATGAGTCTTTTCAGCTCCGGACTGGGTCTTGATATTGCCAAATACAACCAAAGGATCCTACTCCATAAAGTATTCCACCTTGATACACACGGTGGACCTGGTTTAAGAGCAGCCAAGTTATCATCACTCACACCTGTGATCACTCCTTTGCAAATCCTATTCAAGTTTTCTGGTCCCAGGACAAATCCTCTGCCATCTTGTCATTCACAGCAGGGAAATCAGTGAAACTGACTGGCTGGAAAAAAACAACTGGCAGCTCAGACTGAGGATTCCTTGATTTGCTTGCCAATGGGACCTCTCCAATGCTTATGACCACTTGGCTTACCGTCATATTGGTAGAAAACAGCCCAGAATGACAGTTTATTTCCATGAAGCTGACAGATGAAATCATGTACCGGATGACCAAGCAACATTTCAAGATGATGAATAGTTCCATTGTCAGCTCCGACATCTACGTTGGTACCATCACAACCAACACACACAACAAGCTGCTGAGTTAGTTTCTGTTCTACCAGTAATGTATTGATAGTCTTGGCAATCTCCCCTTAGCTGCTATCTTGGTTATCACTGAAACATCAGTAACCTTTCCTTCATCACATTTATATCGCCAGCAATTCCTTAACATATCGCCACTGGACGGAAGTTTGTTTACTGAAAGAACAATGGCATGGCCAGACAATGCATGTTCTATGGCCTTCCTTGTTGACATTGTAGCCATCTCAGCAGTAAAGTATGCAGAGTATCTGAAATAGAGAAAATTAGTTAATGTTTATAAATACTGAACAGTACATAGTGGATACAGTACATAAAACACTGCGCTGCGCTACTCAGTAATGCAGTCATTTCAGTCGCAAATGCTGTAGGATAAACCTCAACCAATCAACTTTATATTTTGCACTGAATCTAAAATGTATATAAGGAACAATACCTGAAGAGTGCAGCTTAGACCAAAATTTCAATGCTCCCTATTGCATTTGCTCTTCCTCCTGAGTCTGGGTTCTCCTTCTTATCTTTGTCTTTGCCTCTCTTTCGTCCTTGCGTCTTTGTACCCTCTCTTTCAGTTTCTGCATTTCTTCTTGTGTTCTGTCGTTGTCAAGGTACACCCTTTGGTGCGTCGGTATGTCCCTCAGACGTGCTTTCTCCTGCAGTGTGTGTGTGTGTGTGTGTGTTTGTAAATGCTTTTGAGTGTTTGTATGAGTGTTTTTGGGCGTTTTTGAACGTGAGTGCTTTTTTGTGCGTTTGTGAGTGAATACTTATGTATGTGGGTTCTGTATGTGTATCTGCGTTTGTTCGTAATTTAAGAAAATTTAGGAGCTCACCTTGCGAATATTGATGTGTGTGTCATATAAGGAGTCGGATATCTTCATTTCACCATCAACAGTTTTGAAGTGTTCACTGAAGTGCATAGAGGAATACACTGTCGAAGGAGAGAGTTCAGTGAAAGAAATTTTCAGAATTGTTTCTACATTTAAAAGTAGATTCCTTGTGATGACCTGGAATGTCAACATATAGAGCTCCAGTGGCACAGTCCAGCTGATAATGTTCATTACGGTACTGAATGCGACGCAGATCACTTCTATAACTGTATTCATATCCATGCTAAATCTACTATAAAACACAGAGCATGGAACTAAAAGGATAAACACAATAAATGAGAATACAAGCTTTCGTTCAGCTCTCTCGTTACTTCCCAAGATCGTAGAAAGGTGCTCTAAAGCATTTTTCAGTTTCTTACTGTTTGCGAATAGCAAAAGCGTGAGAGCATTCAGTGATAAATTAAATAAAAACACAGCAACAATGTACGTTTCCGTTCCAACATCGCTATTTCCTTTCAGTATCGGCATTATACTTATGTAAAGACAGTTAACTGAGATGACTGCAACTTGTACAAAGACACCCCAGAGGCAGATCTTAAGGTTGAATTTATAACGGCAGCGAATCTTTGTCTCGATCAAGGTGTATGGAAAAATGCCTAGTACCTGAAGACCAATCACGTGAAAATGCCAAGGCCAGGGTCCTGCATGGTTTCCTGTTGACTTAAACATTTCTGACTGCAGAATGGAATTGTAATTTTTATTTTGAAAGTCGTTGCTTAATTCAAAGTTAGATAAGCACAATTTAAGTTAAGTGTGTAACAACTTAAAGTACTGAATCTCATTGGGCGACACAAGTAATACAAGCAACTGGTCTCGGAGTCCGTCATAAACTGAGGTCCGGGTGCGAGATTCTCACTGGCTCACTGTACGCCTTACAGCTCATTGATTATCGAATACAAACCTCTTCACTTCTTCTTCAGAGTGTAGCATACATTGCTAATGATGATAAGGTGAAACCGAGTTAGCTTTTAATCTCACCAGAGAGAGACAAAGCTACAAAAATTTAGTATATTGTGAAGCAACCACCCACTAAATATCATGACACTTTGGCACTAGATAAGGTGATATTGATCTAACGTAGTTTTTATGATGCATATCATGCTTCAAGTACTGTATTTTTTAATGACAGTGAACCAGTGAACTGCAGTCTCCCTTACCCTAAATGTGGGGCACGAGATGGACAACATATATATATATATATATATATATATATATATATATATATATATATATATATATATATATATATATATATATATATATATATATATATATATATATATATAATATATATATATATACATATATATATATATATATATATATATATATATATATATATATATATATATATATATATATATATATATATATATATATATATACATATATATGACGTGCCGAATAGGCAGAACTTGCGATCTTGGCTTAAACAGCATCGCTCATCTTGCCGTATAGGACAAGTGAAAATTTGTGTATGCAATAATTTCGCAAAAATCTTTCTGAACCTAACGAAAAAAAATATATTTCATTGTGTTTGTTTAGTATTAAATTATTGTAAACGTATTTAAAATATATTTAGTTGGGTTAGGCTAAAATAAATTGGGCTTGTTATAATAAGGTTATGTAAGTTTTCTAAGATTCTTTTGGTGCAAAATTATAAATTTTTACATCAACATTAATGAAAAAAATATATCCTTAAACGAATAAAAGAGAAAATTTCAGAAAGGACTTAATTTTAAACGAGTTCTTGCTAATTGACCAGTTTTACATATTCGGCACGACGTATATATATATATATATATATATATATATATATATATATATATATATATATATATATATATATATATATATATATATATATATATATATATATATACGGATAACTGTGTCCCTCTGCCCCATCATCGCAGGAATCAAAGAGGCAGACCCAAGAAAAGTCCTACTGAGAACGAGAAAATTTGCGCACAGGTTAGCAAAAAAATTGAGGAAGGTAACACAGTGGGAGCAATAAGAATAATTACAAGTGACGACACTGTAGCCCCCAAGGATGAGACCACGGCCCAAGCACTAAGAGACAAGCATCCAACCAGGGACACCACAGCCATCAACGACAACCCTGAGGAAGACCCTATCACTGAACAATTAATTTTACCAGAATCGGAAGTCTGTAAGGCGATCGTGTCATTTCCAGCAGGATCTGCAGGAGGTTACACTGGAATTCGACCTCAGCACCTCAAAGAGATGGTAAATCCAGTACTCGGTGAATCTGCATCAATTCTTCTCACCGAGTTAACAACTTTCGTCAACAATTGCCTGGCTGGGCGAATCCCAGAAGAAATTAAACCTTTCTTTTTTGGAGCCTCACTATGTGCTTTGAAGAAGAGGGATGGGGGAATCAGACTTATTGCAGTTGGAAACACTCTTCGCCGTCTCGTTGCCAAAGCAGCAGTGAGAAACATTCGCCTAGAAGCTGCCACTTTACTCCAGCCACACCAACTGGGCTTTGGGGTCTCTCAAGGCAGTGAAGCTGCAGCTCATGCGGCAAGGGCCTACATCAGGGACCTACCAGAAGACAAGGCCATAGTCAAACTTGATTTTAGAAATGCCTTTAATATGGTGAGGAGAGATGCTGTTTTGCCAGCTGTTCGGGTTCGGTTCCCCAGTCTCTTTCCCTTCATTTCAGCCGGCTACAGCAAACCCTCAATTCTTTTGTTTGGAGAACATGAAATTCAATCATCAGAGGGTGTTCAGCAGGGTGACCCACTTGCTCCACTTCTCTTCTGCTTGGCAGTAAGAGAACTAACTTCCAGCCTACGCAGTGAGCTCAATATCTGGTACCTGGATGACGGCACTCTGGCAGGTACTGAAGAGTCCCTCGTGGGGGACCTACAACTGGTGAAAACACAGGGAGAAGGCTTGGGACTCATCCTCAATCCCTCTAAGTGTGAAATCATCACAGCGAACCAGGAAATAATCAATGCTGTGCGAAGAATCCTCCCGGAAATCTCAACTACAACTCCTCCAACAGTACCCTCTTGGGGGCACCGCTGGGTCACCAGGCCATCGATACTGTCCTCAGGGACAAATTGAATGACCTTATGAGAATGGAGGAGAGAATAAGCGATCTTGATGCCCATGATGCTCTGTATCTCCTCACAAGGTGTCTTACTATGCCAAGACTCACTTACTTCTTGAGGTGTGCACCCTCTTTTGACAACCCAACACTCGATGAATATGACGCACACCTGAGATCAACTTTTAAGAAGGCACTGAACCTGTCACTAGAGGATGAGCAATGGGATCAGGCAACCCTCCCAGTGCGACTGGGAGGTATAGGGGTGCGTAAAGCAACGCATGTTGCTTTACCTGCTTTTCTGTCTTCGTGTTTGGCTTCCAGTGCATTAGTCAAGAAGATAGTGCCCGAACGCTTGAGAGACTTGGTAGGAGCTCAAGACCCCAGGATTACTGAAGCAGCAATTCGGTGGGACACCCTTACAGACTCCTCCAGTAGACCAGCTCCTCCCAAACAGCACAAACAGTCCCACTGGGACAAACCGATCATGGAAAAAATCGCCAACACAATGCTCTCCAATGCTTCAGGAAAGAACAAAGCTCGTCTCCTGGCAGTGAAGGCACCACACTCAGGAGATTTCCTGTTAGCTGTTCCCAATTCCTCCCTGGGCACCCGTATCGACCCACAGGCCATTCGGATTGGTGTTGCTCTTCGCCTAGCCGCCCCCATCCTCACCGAACGTAGGTGTATTTGCGGCAGGGCGACAGCTGATCAATTCGGACTCCATGGTCTCGTGTGCCACACAGCAGAAGGGAAGTATGCCAGACATGAGGAGATCAATGACATAATAAAGAGAAGCCTCGCCACAGCCCGTTGCCCAGCTCAACGGGAACCCCAAGTACAGAGGTCTGATGGAAGTCAAAAGCGTCCTGATGGAGCCACTATGCTACCCTGGAAGGATGGAAAGCAGATTGCCTGGGACTACACCTGTTCTGCCACATTGGCAGACACCTACTTGCCATACTCTGTAGTGGAAGGGGGTGGAGCTGCCAGCCACAGGGAGACCCAGAAGATCCGAAAATATGAAGACCTTCCCCCTTGCTATAACTTCATTCCAATAGGGTCGGAGACCCTTGGAGCATGGGGCAAGTGTGCTCTAAAGTTCCTCAAAGAGCTGGGTGAAAAGCTCATCATAGAAACCAAGGACCACAGGGCGACCAGCTTCCTCTTTCAGAGACTCAGTGTTGCGATCCAGAGAGGAAATGCCTGCAGCATTCTGGGCACGCGGCCCACCGCATTGGAGCTGGGCGAAGTATTCGAGATGTAGCTCTGAGTTACCTATGTTGTTTTACTTTGTATCATATTTTTGTGAATGTTTTGTCAATGTATTTTGTCTTTAAATAAAATATATATACATAATATAAGGGGTGGTAGGAGAAAATTCTCAAACAGCTTCAGGGAGAATCTTGAGTTTTCCCTGAAGCAAGTTTATTCTTTTCTCTGAGGATGAGAGTCCCCATAACAGTTCTAGAGGTGGTACCTCCCTATATATATATATATATATATATATATATATATATATATATATATATATATATATATATATATATATATATATATATATATATATATATATATATATATATATATATATATATATATATATATATATATATATATATATATATATATATATATATGTATATATATATATATATATATATATATATATATATATATATATATATATATATATATATATATATATATATATATATATATATATATATATATATATATATATATATATATATATATATATATATAAATATTTATATATATATATATATACATATATATATATATATATATATATATATATATATATATATATATATATATATATATATATATATATATATATATATATATATACGTCGTGCCGAATATGTAAAACTGGTCAATTAGCAAGAACTCGTTTAAAATTAAGTCCTTTCTGAAATTTTCTCTAGTGAAATTTTGTGTATGCAATAATTTCTCTAGTGAAAATTTGTGTATGCAATAATTTCGCTAGAATCATTCTGAACCTAATGAAAAAAATATATTTCACTGTGTTTGTTTACTACTAAATTATTGTAAACAAATCTAAAATATATTTCGTTGGGATAGGCTAAAATAAATTGCGCTTGTTGTAATAAGGTTAGGTTAGTTTTCTAAGTTCCTTTTGGTGCAAAATTAAAAATTTTTACATCAACATTAATGAAAAAAATATATCTTTAAACGTATAAGAGAAAATTTTAGAAAGAACTTAATTTTAAATTAGTTCTTGTTAATTGACCAGTTTTACATATTCGGCACGACATATATATATGTATATATATATATATATATATATACATATATATATATATATATATATATATATATATATA
>NW_027195817.1:82500-87500 GCF_038502225.1 Cherax quadricarinatus
TATATATATATATATATATATATATATATATATATATATATATATATATATATATATATATATATATATATATATATATATATATATATATATATATATATATATATATATATATATATATATATATATATATATATATATATATATATATATATATATATATATATATATATATATATATATATATATATATATATATATATATATATATATATATATATATATATATATATATATATATATATATATTTATATATATATATATATACTTATATATATATGCAATTAGATCACAATAAACAGGTGATTTCGGAATATGCAAAACAACCACTGTGAAAGACTAGAGAAATTCCAAGCGCTTTAATGACATCTCACATTATCAAGAAACATTTGTTCCCTGGGCCCGTTGTTTATAATATATATCAATTATCTTGATGAAGGAATTACTAGTGAACTGAGCAAATTCACCTATGACACAAAGATAGGTAGGATAATTGATTCGAACGTAGATATCTGGGAACTTCAGGAGGATTTAGACAAACTCAGTACCTGGTCAGAAAAGTGGCAGATGCAGTTCAGTGTAGATAAATACAAGGGTCTGAAGCTCGGGAGTGTCCATAACCCTAGCACTTATAAGTTAAATAATGTAGAGCTTAGCAAGACAGATTGTGAAAAGGACTTGGGAGTTATGGTAAGCAGTAACCTTAAACCAAGACAGCAATGCCTAAGCGTACGTAATAGGGCAAATAGATTACTGGGATTTATATCAAGAAGTGTAAGGAACAGGAGTTCAGCGGTTATATTGCAGCTTTATACATCATTAGTAAGGCCTCACCTAGATTATGCAGCTCAGTTCTGGTCTCCAGATTACAGAATAGACAAAAATTCTTTAGAAAACATTCAGCGTAGAATGACTAAATTAATACGTAGTATTAGAAATCTTCCTTATGAAGAAAGATTGAAGACCCTTCAATTACATTCACTTGTTAGACGAAGAATGAGGGAAGACATGATCAAAGTGCATAAGTGGAAGATTGGTATTAATAAATTGATATATATAAGGACTTGAGGATAACTCTCCAAGAGAGAACCCACAGTAATGGATTCAATTAGACAAGTTTAGATTTAGAAAGGATATAGGAAAGTATTGGTTTGGAAATAGGGTAGTTGATGAGTGGAACAGTCTACCTAGTTGGGTTATTGAGGCTAAAACCTTGGGTAGTTTCAAATTTAGGTTGGATAAATGCATAAGTGAGAGGGGTTGGATTTGAGTGGGACTTGCATATGGGTGGACAGGGTTGACAGAGCTTATTTCTTGGGTGGCATTGAAAATTGGTTGGACAAATGTTTTGTTAGTGGGATGGATTGTAAAGGACCTTCCTATTATGGGCCAACAGGCCTGCTGCAGTGTTCCTCCTTTCTTATGTTCTTATGTTAACCACTGTGAAAGAATAGAGAAATTCCAAGCGCTTTCGTGACTACTCACATTATCAAGGAACAATGAAAGTAATGCATCAGAGGAAGACATATAAAGGGTCTAGACCACACCTCACTATCACATCTCTCAACAAAGCAACACCTGATGCAGTAGGCCCACTGGCCCAACTAGACAGGTCCTTCACAGAACCCACAAACGAACTATTCTACCCAAGAATTAAGAATTTTAAAATTTATAATTTGTCCAATGTATTATTAAATTCTTCCCAAATTCTATTAATTATAGATGGATCTAAACCATACCACGGGCGGGGATGAAACCCGCGATCAGAGAGTCTCAAAACTCTAGACCATCGAATTAGCCACTGGACCAGCTAGCAACAAAAAGATTCGTCCAACTAGGTATATTTCTACACCATAGGAAGGTTAGCATAGGCACAACTGTGACCATAAATGCCGTGGCCGTGACGAACTCTGGTTCAAGTCCCCTCAAAGCCATTAACATGACTAACGAAATCGTAATGACACGATTTTTGGTCACAGTGGTGCCTATGCTAACCTTCCTATGGTGTAAAAATATACCTAGTTGGACGAATGTAATTGTGGCTAGCTGGTCCAGTGACTAACAGGACGGTCTGGAGTTTTGAGACTCTCTGATCGAAGGTTCTATCCCCGCCTGTGATATGGTTTGTTTGCAATCGTGTCATTACGATTTCATGAGTCATGTAAATGGATCTAATTTATATAAACCAAAGGAAATATTCATATTATTTCAAAACTGCTTTTTATGAAACAAGATTCAATTATATTCCTGTCGACCATGGACTTGCTTCATACAACTTTCTCAACTTTTTGAAAATCAATTGGATGGTTAAAATCTCTCACATGAATAAATAGAACATTGGAATCTTGTCCAGTTCTAATGCTATATTTATGTTGTTTTAATCTTAGTTCGAGACTTTTACCTGTTTGACCGTAATAAACTTAATCGCCAAATTAACAAGTAATCTTATAGACACATCCGTCAGCATTTTGGGGGGAATTCTTTATCAAATTTTTTTTACTGTATCAAGATTTTTAAATACAACTTTGATATTAAAAGTCTTAAGAAGAAAAGGCATATCAACCAAGTTTTCATGGTAAGGGAGAACCAACATATTTTTAGTTGAATAAGGCTGGTTGTCCCTTTTTGGATTGTAAAAAGTATTTCTAGCAATTTTAAAAGTTTTATCAATTACGTTTCTTGGGTATTTCAAATCATTAGTTATTTCATAAATTTTGGATATTTCCTCATCTATGAACTCTGAACAACAAATACGTAAAGTTCTCAAAAACATTAATGAGGAAACAGACAGTTTAACTCTATCTTGATGTAAAGAATTATAGTGTACATAGGAACAGTTATTTGTAGGCTTTCTGTAAATTTTAAATTTGAATTCATTATTGCCCTTAATAATTAAAAACATCTAGAAAAGGCAATTAATTGTTTTCTTCAAACTCAACAGTAAAGTTTATAGAATGGGCTAAGCTATTTAATTTGCCAAGGAAATGGTGTATATCTACATTCTTGGGCATAAGACACAAAATATCATCAACATATCTGAACCATTTAGCTCTATTAGGGAGAATTGTGTTAAGCAGCCTTGTTTCAAAAAATTTCATGTATAGCTTACTAAGAACAGGTGAAAGAGGACTTTCCTTTGCCATACCAAACTTCTGAGTGTAAAACTTATCATTAAATACCAATTTTACATCAATAATGCAATGTTTAATAAGTTTAATGATAGTAGGAACTGGCAATGGTAAATCATAATTAACGAGTTCTTCAGTTAAGAAACTTAATAAATCATCAACATGAACTTTCGTAAACAATGAAGTAACATCAAAACTAACCATGTTAAAATAATTTAAGTCAGTCAAGGAGCTTAATTTATCAACTAATCTATGTTGTTTTTAACATTAACGTTAGAAATTTTTCCAACAATAGGGCTCAAAATGTCAACAAGCAAGACTACATGACTTAAGAAATCGTAATGACACGATTGCAATAAACCATACCCCCGGCCGGGATTGAACCCGCGGTCATAGAGTCTCAAAACTCCAGCCCGTCGCGTTAGCCACTAGACCAGCTAGCCACAATAAGATTCATCCAACTAGGTATATGGTGTAGAAATATACCTAGTTGGATGAATCTTATTGTGGCTAGCTGGTCTAGTGGCTAACGCGACGGGCTGGAGTTTTGAGACTCTATGACCGCGGGTTCAATCCCGGCCGGGGGTATGGTCAACAAGCAATTTGGATAATTTATATGAAACTGATCCTATGGAGCTAATAATTGGTCTGACTGGATTCCCTGGTTTGTGTGTTTTTATTAGTCCATACATGTAAGGTAGAGATGGATTAGTGGAACTAAATTGTTTGATTAATTCATCTTTGTCTTTCATTGAAATTGCTTAGAAAAAATCCCCTAGAAACCGTTAACAGCAATTTCAATAAAACAATAAAACTTCTACTGATAGGCAAAGATGAATTAATCAATCAATTTACTTCCACTAATCCATCTCTACCTTACATGTATGGACTAATAAAAACACACAAACCAGGGAATCCAGTCAGACCAATTATTAGCTCCATAGGATCAGTTTCATATAAATTATCCAAATGGCTTGTTTACATTTTGAGTACAATAAGAATAGAATGAATATATTTGTTCCTGATATATGTCATTATATTAGTTAAGCCGAGGTAAATATTGATGGTTTATGTACTGAGAAAATATAATGAACTTGTTCTTATTCTTAGAAACAAACAATTGTTATAAGATCTTTAGAAAAACATTGTTGTTTTTCATTTACGTTATTTACACTTATGCTTGTTATATACCTTTATGCTAGTTATTTACACATATGCTTGTTATATACACTTGTGTCCCCTAGTTCTTCCTTCCATCTAGAGAACCACCAGTAAGCTCCTTCTAGAGAACCGCCAGTAAGCTCCATCTAGAGAACCACCAGTAAGCTCCATCTAGAGAACCACCGGTAAGCTCCATCTAGAGAACCACCAGTAAGCTCCATCTAGAGAACCACCAGTAAGCTCCACCACTACAGAAACTCGGGAGCCGTCCCGTGAAAATTGACACCTAAAAACTTATCTTTTAGGTATTGTCCTGTTCAAAGTTGCATCAAGCATTAACGACTAAAGATGTTTGAAACAGGTATACTCAAGTATACATAACATTTAACACAGGGGAAAAAGCACTCTCTGTTACACAGAAAAAGTGACAGATGTGCACCTACACATATTAGTTACACTCTCCTTCCTTGTCGAGGTAGGATGTTTGAAGTCTGGCAGAAGAGGTTTTTGAAAGTTACTGAACCCTTTCCAAGAATCTTAATTCTACTAGCGGGTTCCATCTCTCCTGTCGTCAAAATTATCTCCAGCTCTCCTCTGTCAGTGTATAAGTCTCATATCTTTAACTTCAGCTTAACATTGTTCCAGAGTCAAAAGATGAATTCTTCCCAGGATGAGGGACTGACTACCTCAGAACTACGTCTTCTTGGGTG
>NW_027195817.1:90000-117500 GCF_038502225.1 Cherax quadricarinatus
TGTGTGTGTGTGTGTGTGTGTGTGTGTATGTTTGTGTGTGTGTGTGTGTGTGTGTGTGTGTGTGTGTGTGTGTGTGTGTGTGTGTGTGTGTGTGTGTGTGTGTGTGTGTGTGTGTGTGTGTGTGTGTGTGTGTATGTTTGTGTGTGTGTGTGTGTGTGTGTGTGTGTGTGTGTGTGTGTGTGTGTGTGTGTGTGTGTGTGTGTGTGTGTGTATACTCACCTAGTTGTGGTTGTAGAGGTCCAGTCATAGCTCCTGGCCCCGCCTCTTCACTGGTCGTTACTGGGTCACTATCCCTGAACCATGAGCATTATCATACCTCTGCTTAAAGCTTTGTATGGATCCTGCCTCCACTGCATCGCTTCTCAAACTATTCCACTTCCTGACTACTCTGTGACGGAAGAAATACTTTCTAACATCCCTGTGATTCATCGGAGTCTTCAGCTTCCAACTGTGTCCCCTTGTTGCTGTGTCCCATCTCTGGAACATCCTATCTTTGTCCACTTTGCCAATTCCTCTCAGTATTTTGTATGTCGTTATCATGCCCCCCTATCTCTCCTGTACTCCAGTGTCGTCAGGTCGATTTCCCTTAACCTCTCCTCGTAGGACATACCTCTTAGCTCTGGGAATAGTGTTGTTGCAAACCTTTGCACTTTCTTTAATTTCTTTAGGTGCTTGGCTAGGTGTAGGTTCCAACCTGGTGCCGCATACTCCAATATGGGCCTAACGTACAGAGTACAGGGTCCTGATCGATTCGTTATTAAAATGTCGGAATGCTGTTCTTAGGTTTGCTAGGCGCCCATTTGCTGCAGCAGTTATTTGGTTGATGTGCGCTTCAGGAGATGTGCCTGGTGTAATACTCACCCCAAGATCGTTTTCCTTGAGTGAAGTTTGTAGTTTCCGGCCCCCCTAGACTGTACTTTGTCAGCGGTCTTCTTTGCCCTTCCCCAATCTTCATAATTTTGCACTTGGTAGGGTTGAACTTCAGGAGCCAATTGCTGGACCAGGTTTACAGCCTATCCAGATCCTTTTGTAGTTCTGCCTGGTCTTCGTCCAAAGGAATTATTCTCATCAACTTCACATTTTCTGCAAAAAGGGACACTTCAGACTCTATTCCTTGCGTCATGTCGTTCACAAATTCCAGAAACAGCACTGGTCTTTGGACTGACCCCTGTGGGACCCCACTCGTTACAGGTTCCTACTCTGGCACCTCGCCACGTACCATGACTCGCTGCTGTCTTCCTGGCAAGTATTCTCTGATCCACTGTAGTACCTTCTCTGTTATCCCTGCCTAGTCCTCCAGTTTTTGCACTAATCTCTTGTGTGGAACTGTGTCAAACGCCTTCTTACAGTCCAAGAAAATGCAATCTGCCCACCCCTCTCTCTCTCTCTCTCTTGTCTTACTGCCGTCACCCTGTCATAGAACTCCAGTAGGTTTGTGACACAGGATTTCCCGTCCCTGAAACCATGTTGGCTGCTGTTGATGAGATCATTCCTGTCTAAATGTTCCACCACTCTTCTCCAGAAAATCTTCTCCATGACTTTGCATACTATACATGTCAGTGACACTGGTCTGTAGTTTAGTGCTTCATGTCTGTCTCCTTTTTTAAAAATTGGGACTACATTTGCTGTCTTCCATACTGCAGGTAATCTCCCTGTTTCGATAGATGTGTTGAGTATTGTTGTCAGGGGTGCACATAGTGCCCCTGTTTCTTCTCTCAGGACCCATTGAGAGATATTTTCTGGCCCCATTTCCTTTCAGGTATCTAGCTCACTCAGAAGCCTCTTCACTTCTTCCACGGTTGTGTGTATTGTGTCCAACACTTGGTGGTGTACCCCACCTCTCCGTCTTTCTGGAGTCCCTTCTGTCTCCTCTGAAAACAGAGAGAGAGGTGAAAGGGGAGAGAGAGGAGAGAGTAAGAGAAAGAGAAATTGGAGAAGGAAGAGAGAGAGAGAGATAGGTAGAGAGAGAGAGAGAGAGAGAGAGAGAGAGAGAGAGAGAGAGAGAGAGAGAGAGAGAGAGAGAGAGAGAGAGAGAGAGAATGTGGAGTGGAAAGTAGGAGTGTAAGAGAGAGGGAGGGTGTGTCAGGTCAGTTTTCAGGAAGGTGTGAAATCCTGTGTGTATGTGCGTGTACTCACCTATTTGTGGGTGCAGGGGTCGAGTCTTAGCTCCTGGCCCCGTGTGCGTGTGTGCACACGAGCATTTATACTTGCGTGCCCAGAAATAATCCTCCCCACTTCTGTATATCAATAACGCTAGTAAAATGCTAGTAATAATACTAGTACTTCCAATAATTATAATCCTAATGCTTATACTACTTACTACTCAGCTTTTACAATGCCTGACCACTTGTTCCTGTACTCACCTATTTGTGAATGCAGGGGTCGATTCATAGCTCCTGGCCCAGTGCACTCACCTAATTGTACTCACCTAATTGTGATTGCAGGGGTCAAGACTCAGCTCCTAGCCCCGCCTCTTCAACGACCGCTACTAGGTCCTCTCTCCCTCTGCTCCATGAGCTTTATCATACCTCATCTTAAAACTATGTACAGTTCCTGCCTCTACTACATCGCTTGCCAGACTATTACACTTCCTAACAACTATGTGGCTGAAGAAATACTTCCTAACATCCCTTTGACTCATGTGAGTCTTCAGCTTCCAATTGTGACCCCTTGTTTCTGTGTCCCATCTCTGGAACATCCTGTCTCTGTCCACCTGGTCTATTCCACACAGTATTTTGAATGTCGTTATCATGTCACCCCTGACCCTCCTGTCCTCCATTGTCGTCAGACCGATTTTCCTTAACCTTTCTTCATGGAACATTCCCCATAGGCCTGGAACCAGCCTCGTTGCAAACCTTTGCACTTTCTCTAATTTCTTGACCTGTTTGACCAGGTGTCGGTTCCAAACTGGTGCTGAGTACTCCAGCATGGGTCTGATGTACACAGTGTATAAAGTCTTGAACGATTCCTTACTGAGGTACCGGAAAGCTATTCTCAGGTTTGCCAGGCGCTCATATGTCGCAGCAGTTATCTGGTTAATATGTGCTTCTGGCGATGTACTTGGTGTTATACTCACTCCTAGATCTTTCTCTTTGAGTGAGGCTTGCAGTCTTTAGCCTCCTAACCTATGCTCTGTCTGCGGTTAAATTCTAGTTTCTGGACCACGCATCCATCCTGTCCAGGTCTCTTTGTAGACTTGTCTGGTCCGCATCTGATTTAATTCTCCTCATTAACTTCACATCATCTGCAAACAAGGACACTTCTGAGTCTATCCCTTCCATCATGTCGTTCACATATACCAAGAATAGCATTAGTCCCAGGACTGACCCCTGTTGGACCCCGCTCGTCACCGGCGCCCACTGTGATACCTCATCACAGAACATGACTCGCTGTTGCCTCCCTGTTACGTATTCTCTGATCCATTGCAGTGCCCTTCCTGTTACAAGTGCCTGTTCCTCTAGCTTCTGTACTAATCTCTTGTGAGGAAATGTGTCGAAGGCCTTCTTGCAGTCCAAGAAAATGAAATCAACCCACCCCTCCCTCTCATTTCTTACTTCAGTTACCTTGTCACATAACTCGAGTAGGTTTGTGACACAGGATTTGCCTTCCATGAATCCGTGCTGGCTGTCGTTTATAATTTTGTTCCACTCTAGATGATCCACCACACTCCTCCTGATAATCTTCTCCATGACTTTGCATACTATACACGTCAGTGACACTGGTCTATAATTTAGTGCATCATTTCTGCCTCATTTCTTAAAGATGGGGGACTCCATTTGCCTTCTTCCATACTTCAGGTAGTTGCCCAGTTTCAAGGGAGGTGTTGAAGACTTTGGTTAGTGGCACACGTAGTGTCTCTGCTCCCTCTCTAGGTACCCATGGAGAGATGTCTGGTCCCACTGCCTTTGAGAAATCAAGGTCCCTTATGAGCTTCTCCAGTTGTGCGTATTTCGTCCAACACTTGTTGGTATATCCCTTGTTGATATACCCCACTGTTTTATCTTCCCAGTGTCCCTTCAGCCTCCACTGTAAAGACTTCCTGAAATCTCTTGTTGAGCTTCTCACAGACTTCTTCGTCATATATTGTGAGCTCCCCACCTTCTTTCCTCAGCCTGGTTACCTGGTCCTTGACTGTTGTCTTCCTCCTGATGTGGCTGTAAAGCAGTTTCGGGTCAGACTTAACTTTTGATGCTATGTCGTGTTCATACTGCCGCTGCACCTCCCTCCTTATCTGTGCATACTCGTTTCTGGCTCATCGACTAATCTCTTTAATTTTCCTGAATCCTTTGCCTTCTGTACTTTTTCCATTCTCTAAAGCACTTGCATTTTGTTGTTACAAAGTCCATCATTTCGTTTACTGATTTTCCTACCAACTCCTGTTCCAACTGAACCTCCTGCAGGAAGGTCCTAATTCCTGTGTAGTCCCCTTTTTTATACTTTGGCTTTCCCTTACTACTCCTGTTGCCCTCTCCAATTTTAGCTCCACGATGTATTCAATGCTCATAACCACGGGGTCACTAGCTCCACTGTGCTCAATATCTGAGCTACTCAGGGTAAACACAAGGTCCAGTCTTGCTGGTTCCTCCTCCCCTCTCTCTGGTAGTGTCCCTAACATGTTGGTGCATGAGGTTTGCCAGTACCACATCCAAAATCTTGGCTTTCCATGTTTTGGGACCCCCATGTGGCTCCAGGTTTTCCCAATCAATCTCCGTGTGATTGAAGTCATCCATGACCAGTAACTTCACTCTACTCGAGTGAGCCCTTCTTGCCACCTCAGCTAGTGTGTCCATCATTGCTCTGTTGCACTCATCATATTTCTCTCTTGGCCTCCTGCAGTTCTGTGGTGGGTTATATATCACTGCAATGACTACCTTGTGTTCCCCTGACTGAACTGTATCTACTATGTAATCCGTTTCTCCAATCTCGTCCATTCCTTCCATTTCTTGATAACCTCACTGGTTTTTAATTGGCAGTGCAACCCCTCCTTCTCCCTCTGCTCCTTCTATTTTTCCTCAGGATCTGATATCCAGGTGGGAAGATTGCATATGTTATTATCCCAGTGAATTTTGTTTCCGTAACCGCTATGATGTCTGGGGACATCTCCTTGATTCTTTCATGCCACTCCTCACATTTATTCCATCCACGTTTGTGTACCAAACCTTTAATTTCTTTTCCATAACTGTGGCCTGGGAAGAAAAATGGGTTAGTGGGAGCAGGTGCCCTGGCAGGGCCCTATAGGGGGTTGCTATGGGGCTGGGGTCTGTGGTGCAGGGGGAGGGGGCAGAGAGTCTATGGGGGGTTTCAGTGGGAGGGGGTTGTGGTGAAGGGGATGGGGGAGAAGGCCTATGGTGGGTTACAGTAGGGGTGGGGGTTGTGGTGAGGGGGATGGGGATGGAGGGTACAGTGTGTGAGTTGCTGTGGGTTACTGTGAGGGTGGGGTTTGTGGCGAGTGGGATGGGGGAGAGGGTATATTTTGTGGGTTACTGTGGGTTCCTGTGTGGGTGGGGTTTGAGCTGAGGGGAATGTGTGGGTTACTGTGGGTTGCTGTGGGGATGGGGTTTGTGCAGAGTGGGATGTGTGGGTTGCTGTGGGTTTCTATGGGGGTGGGTACAGTGAGTGGGTTTTGGGTTAGGTTGTTTGATTGCTTTGGGATTGCAATGGTTGTGTTCCTTCTGTGGGTGGTACTGGAGGGGGTTGTGCTTGTTCTTCCACCTGAGCCTGATTTCTCCTGCTCCCCACCTTCCTTGTCTCTCGTTCCTCCTTGTGACGTTGCACCCTCTCTTTCAGTATCATCCTTTCTTTTTGTGTTCTGTCTCGGTCCAGGTACACACTCTGGAACTCCTGATTGTTCCTTAGGCATGCTTTCTCGTGCAGGATCCGGTTTCAAGCTGACTCTGCCTTGAAAATCACTTTGACTGAATGCTTTTTTCTTCTTGCAAACCACCCAATTCTCCGAAAATTTGTCAGCTGGGTCATGTCATCCTCTCCTATTGCTTTCATGATGCTTTCAATCATTTTTTTTCTTCTGTTTCCTTGCATCATAAATTTCCCCATCTACTTCTTTGAGCCAATAGACAAAAACAGCCCTCTCCCTTTCGTCCTCCCACTGCACTTCCCTGAGCATCCTCTGATGCGAATTAGTTCCTGCCATTGACACAATGCTTCCTACTGCCTCTTCCCTAACTGGTGCCCTTGTGCTTATCTGTTCCTGGACATGGCAGTTATCCATTAGAGCCTTTGTGTATAGCCTAGCTCCTTCATTGCCTTTATTTCCCTCATTAGTTCCTGCTGTTCTCCCTGCCTTTCCCTGGGCCCCCCTTGGGTCCAATAGAGTCATCACATACAGTATATCTCCTTTGTTCTCTACTGTCACCTCATCGATGACTCATGTAGCAGTTCTTGGTGTCCTGGTTGTACTGTCTTTTGGTTCTTTAGGCTGTTTCAGACTTTTTAGTACTTCTACTAAGCTCTGTATCTTAGCTTCAGCTGCTGTGATTTGTAATTCCCATTTCCTGCTCTCCTCAGCTATTTTCTCTTCCATTTTCTTGCCGAGCTCTTCCAGCCTCCTCTCCCACTCCTTCTCTCTTCTCGAGAGCTCTGCCTCAAAGTCTTCTCTACCAGGTCCAACCCTCACTTCTTCCACCATTCCTCTGGTTCTCTGTCCGGGTTCCTGGTGACCCATGTTACTTTTCCACAGAAGGAAGAGCTTATGCCAAGAGTGCTGTGTGGAGGGGGTGTTTGCTGTGGGGAGGGAGGGGCGATTTGTTGTGAGGGGAGAGGAGGCAGGGAGGGGAAAAGGATAGTGAGCTGGAGGGGGGACAGCAGCAGAGGGAAGAGAGATGGGGGGAAGTCTGAGGAGGACAGACGGAAGAGCAAAGGGGGGGAGAGGAGTAGAAGAAGTAGGGAGGATGAGAAGGAAGATGAAGAGGGAGAGAAAATGGGATAAAGAGAGATAGATAGTGTGATTGAAAGTGAGTGAGTTAGAGAGAGAGGGGGGAGTGCTAGAGTGTGTGGAGTGTTTTGAGTTGGATAGGATCAGCCTTTAGTGTGCTTGCAGGCCTAGGAGGCGAGGGGAGAGGGAGGAGGAGAAGGAAGGGGAGGTGAGAGGGGAGATGGAGGAGGTATAGGGGAGGAGGATAGAGAGAGATCGAGAGTGTGATTGAGTGTGTGTTAGAGAGAGAGAGAGTGTGTTAGAGTGTGTGGAGCATGTAAGTTGGGAAGGATCAGCCTTTAGTGTGCTTGTAGGCCTAGAAGGCGAGGGGAGAGGGAGGAGGAGAAGGAAGGGGAGATGACAGGGGAGGAGGTATAGGAAGAGGAGGTGATGGGGGAGATGGAGAAGGTATAGGAGGAAGAGAAGCAGGAGGAGAGAGGGATAGTGGAAAGAGAGGGAGAGAGAGAAAGTGGAATAGGAGAGGGAGAGAAAGAGAGAGATAGAAGAGATAAAAGAAAAGAAAGGGAGAGAGTGAGAGGGAAGAGAAGGTGAAGGGGGAGGAGGTATAGTAGGAGGAGGGGCAGGAGGAGGAAGGGATAGTGGAATAGGAGAGAGAAAGTGGAAAGGAGAGATGGAGAGAGAGAAAGAGAGAAAGAGGAGGTAAAAGGAGAGTGTGGGTGATCTGTGGATGTTGGAGTGGGTATGTGAGATGTATCCGTTAGGGTAAGACTACAAGTGTTTGTGTGTGAGAATTTATGGCCCTCTTATTTTCACGTGTGTTTGTGTGTGTGTGTACACACCTAATTGTGGTTGCAGGGGTCGAGACTCAGCTCCTGGCCCCGCCTCTTCACTGATCGCTACTAGATCCTCTCCCTTTCTGCTTCCTGAGCTTTGTCATACCTCTTCTTAAAACTATGTAAGGTTCCTGCCTCCACTATTTCACTTGCTAGGCTATTCCACTTCCTGACGACTCTATGACTGAAGAAATACTTCCTAATGTCCCTGTGACTCGTCTGAGTCTCCAGCTTCCAGTTGTGACCCCTTGTTTCTGTGTCCCCTCTCTGGAACATCCTATCTCTGTCCATCTTTTAAGGTATCGGAACGCTATTCTCAAGTTTGCCAGGCGCCCATATGCTGCAGCAGGTATTTGGTTGATGTGTGCTTCCGGTGATGTGTTCGGTGTCATGGTCACCCCAAGGCCTTTCTCCCTGAGTGAGGTCTGTAGTCTTTGTCCACCTAGCCTATACTCTGTCTGCGGTCTTCTTTGCCCCTCCCCAATCTTCATGACTTTGCATTTGGCAGGATTGAATTCGAGAAGCCAGTTTCTGGACCACATGTCCAGCCTGTCCAGGTCTCTTTGCAGTCCTGCCTCATCCTCATCTGATTTAATTCTTTTCATCAACTTCACATCATCCACGAATAGGGACACTTCAGAGTCTATTCCTTCCATCATGTCGTTTGCATATATCAAAAATAGCACTGGTCCTAGAACTGACCTCTGTGGGACCCCGCTCGTCACAGGCGCCCACTGTGATACCTCTTCACGTACCATGACTCGTTGCTGCCTCCCTGACAGTTATTCCCTGATCCATTGCAGTGCCCTCCCTGTTACATGCGCCTGATCCTCCAGCTTCTGCACTAATCTTTTGTGGGGAACTGTGTCAAAGGCCTTCCTGCAGTCTAGGAAAACGCAATCAACCCACCCCTCTCTCTCGTGTCTTACTTCTGTTACCTTGTCGTAAAACTCCAGGAGGTTTGTGACACAGGATTTGCCTTCCATGAACCCATGCTGGTTTTCATTTATTTTCATTTATAATCTGGAGATGATGTCCTGGTAGTCAGTAAATGGGGGGCTGATAGTGCTGTCCTGGGAGACAGTAATGGTGAAGCTGGAGGTGCTGTCCTGGGAGACAGTAATGGTGAAGCTGGAGGTGCTGTCCTGGGAGACAGTAATGGTGAAGCTGGAGATGCTGTCCTGGGAGACAGTAATGGGGAAGCTGGAGATGCTGTCCTGGGAGACAGTAATGGTGAAGCTGGAGATTTTGTCCAGGTAGTCGGGAATTATACGCAGGAAGGAATACATATAAATGACCTCATAGGGGACAGGAGCCATAGTAGGGAAACAAGTGTAGTCAAAGATAAGATAAAACCAATATTGCAAACTAGAAATACCGCAGGAAATAGCAAACAAGAGGACTCCACTAGCAATAGTGAGGATATATTACCAAAAACAACTGGTGGGAGCTCCATTGTTGGTGCTAGGGAGGATAGAAGTAAGACAGGGAAACATGCACCAACAGGGAATACAGTCACAGAAAACCAAGGCAAACGGAAACCAAGCCTGTGCACATACTATGCACTCGGTATCTGCTGGCATGGGAAATCTGGAAAAACAGATGGGACGTGCAACTATGACCACCCTAGAAAATGCCATGCCCATATGACAACAGGAAAATGCAAACTCCCTTCCTGTAAGCTTTTTCACCCTGAACTGTGTACCTCTTCAGTACAGGAAAGACTGTGCTATAACTTAAATTGCCAGGCATACCATCTAAAGGGGACAAAAAGATACAAAACATCCAGGCCATGGGAAAACCTGGGTAGCCACAGCCACTCAAGAGGGAGAGGTTTTTTAATGTCAGGAAGGAAAAAAAACTGGCAGGAAATGACAGAAATCGTACACCAAATCCAGTCATTCCTGGAGTGGAACCACAGTCGATGGCCTCCACTCCAAACCAACAGATACAGATACTAATGCCGGAAAAAAAATCCCCCCCCAGTACCAACAATACCACCAGTCCGATAACATTCTTCTTTGCAAATATACAGGGTCTAAAGCCAGCAACAAACAACAAAATACCTTTCATCCGTGGACTGCTTGCAGAGGCAAAGGCAATGTTCGCGGCTTTCACTGAGACCCACATAAAGGATCACTTGGACAACAAAATATGGATCCCAGGTTACAACCTATACAGATGTGACAGAGTGAACAGGCAAAAGGGGGGGGGGCGGGGGTTGGCCTGTACATTGCAGAGTCACTTGTTTGCACAGAACTGCTAAATGCCTCAAATGATGTAGTGGAAGTTTTAGCAGTAAAGGTCGAGAACCAAAACCTAGTCATTGTGGTAGTCTACAAGCCTCCGGATGCAACATCCCAGCAATTCCAGGAACAGCTGTTAAAAATTGACCACTGTCTGGAAAACCTTCCAGCTCCTGCACCCAACATCTTGCTCCTGGGGGATTTCAACTTAAGGCACCTAAAATGGAGGAATATAGCAAATAATATTGTTGCAGTAATAACACCAGGAGGCAGCTCTGATGAAAACTCACACTCACGCGAACTTTTAAATCTCTGCAAAAAATTCAATTTAAACCAGCAAATAATAGAGCCTACTAGACTGGAGAATACACTAGACCTCATCTTCACAAACAATGATGATCTGATAAGAAATGTCACCATATCAAAAACAATATACTCAGATCACAACATAATTGAGGTTCAGTCATGTATGCGCGGAGCCCCAGACCGACATAATGAGATTAGTCACGAGGGAGCATTCACCAAATTCAACTTCAATAACAAAAACATAAAGTGGGACCAAGTAAACCAAGTCCTAACCGATATAAGCTGGGAAGATATACTAAGCAACACAGACCCCAACTTATGCCTAGAACAGATTAACTCGGTGGCACTCGATGTATGCACAAGGCTTATTCCTCTAAGAAAAAGGAAGAGTAGATGTAAAACAGAAAGAGACAGGCGCTCCCTTTACAGGCGACGGAAAAGAATAACAGAGCGGCTAAAAGAGGTCAATATATCTGAAATGCGTAGGGAGACACTGGTCAGAGAAATAGCAAACATCGAACTTAAGCTAAAAGAATCCTTTAGGAGTCAGGAATCGCGGGAAGAACTAAAAGCCATAAATGAAATCGAAAGAAACCCAAAGTATTTCTTCTCCTATGCCAAATCAAAATCGACAACAGCGTCCAGTATTGGGCCCCTACTTAAATAAGATGGGTCCTACACAGATGACAGCAAGGAAATGAGTGAGCTACTCAAGTCCCAATATGACTCAGTTTTTAGCAAGCCGCTAACCAGACTGAGAGTCGAAGATCAAAATGAATTTTTTATGAGAGAGCCACAAAATTTGATTAACGCAAGCCTATCCAATGTTATCCTGACACCAAATGACTTCGAACAGGCGATAAATGACATGCCCATGCACTCTGCCCCAGGGCCAGACTCATGGAACTCTGTGTTCATCAAGAACTGCAAGAAGCCCCTATCACGAGCCTTTTCCATCCTATGGAGAGGGAGCATGGACACGGGGGTCGTCCCACAGTTACTAAAAACAACAGACATAGCCCCACTCCACAAAGGGGGCAGTAAAGCAACAACAAAGAACTACAGACCAATAGCACTAACATCCCATATCATAAAAATCTTTGAAAGGGTCCTAAGAAGCAAGATCACCACCCATCTAGAAACCCATCAGTTACACAACCCAGGGCAACATGGGTTTAGAACAGGTCGCTCCTGTCTGTCTCAACTATTGGATCACTACGACAAGGTCCTAAATGCACTAGAAGACAAAAAGAATGCAGATGTAATATATACAGACTTTGCAAAAGCCTTCGACAAGTGTGACCATGGCGTAATAGCGCACAAAATGCGTGCTAAAGGAATAACAGGAAAAGTCGGTCGATGGATCTATAATTTCCTCACTAACAGAACACAGAGAGTAGTCGTCAACAGAGTAAAGTCCGAGGCAGCTACGGTGAAAAGCTCTGTTCCACAAGGCACAGTACTCGCTCCCATCTTGTTCCTCATCCTCATATCCGACATAGACAAGGATGTCAGCCACAGCACCGTGTCTTCCTTTGCAGATGACACCCGAATCTGCATGACAGTGTCTTCCATTGCAGACACTGCAAAGCTCCAGGCGGACATCAACCAAATCTTTCAGTGGGCTGCAGAAAACAATATGAAGTTCAACGATGAGAAATTTCAATTACTCAGATATGGTAAACATGAGGAAATTAAATCTTCATCAGAGTACAAAACAAATTCTGGCCACAAAATAGAGCGAAACACCAACGTCAAAGACCTGGGAGTGATCATGTCGGAGGATCTCACCTTCAAGGACCATAACATTGTATCAATCGCATCTGCTAGAAAAATGACAGGATGGATAATGAGAACCTTCAAAACTAGGGACGCCAAGCCCATGATGACACTCTTCAGGTCACTTGTTCTATCTAGGCTGGAATATTGCTGCACACAAACAGCACCTTTCAAGGCAGGTGAAATTGCCGACCTAGAAAATGTACAGAGAACTTTCACGGCGCACATAACGGAGATAAAACACCTCAATTATTGGGAGCGCTTGAGGTTCCTAAACCTGTATTCCCTGGAACGCAGGAGGGAGAGATACATGATTATATACACCTGGAAAATCCTAGAGGGACTAGTACCGAACTTGCACACGAAAATCACTCACTACGAAAGCAAAAGACTTGGCAGACGATGCATCATCCCCCCAATGAAAAGCAGGGGTGTCACTAGCACGTTAAGAGACCATACAATAAGTGTCAGGGGCCCGAGACTGTTCAACTGCCTCCCAGCACACATAAGGGGGATTACCAACAGACCCCTGGCAGTCTTCAAGCTGGCACTGGACAAGCACCTAAAGTCAGTTCCGGATCAGCCGGGCTGTGGCTCGTACGTTGGTTTGCGTGCAGCCAGCAGCAACAGCCTGGTTGATCAGGCTCTGATCCACCAGGAGGCCTGGTCACAGACCGGGCCGCGGGGGCGTTGACCCCCGGAACTCTCTCCAGGTAATTCCAGGTGTTCCACCACTTCTTCCTGATAATCTTCTCCATGACTTTGCACACAATACATGTCAGAGACACAGGTCTGTAGTTTAGTGCCTCATTTCTGTTTCCTTTCTTAAATATGGGGACTACATTTGCTGTCTTCCATTTCTCAGGTAGTTGCCCAGTTTCAAGGGATGTGTTGAAGATTGTGGTTAGGGGCACACACAGCATCTCTGCTCCTTCTCTAAGGACCCATGGCGAGATGTTGTCTGGTCCCATTGCCTTTGATTTATCAAGGTCACTTAGCAGTTTCTGCACCTCCTCCTCGGTTGTTCGTATGTCAACCAACACTTGTTGGTATATTCCCTCTTGATGTTCCCTTCTGTGCTGTCTTCCCACAGCCCTTCCTGTCTCTACTGTAAAAACTTCCTTAAATCTCATGTTTAGCTCCTCACATACCTCCTGATAATTTCTTGTGAGTTCTCCACCTTCTGTCCTCAATCTGATCACCTGGTCTTTGACTGTTGTCTTCCTCCTGATGTGGCTATACCACAGTTTCGGGTCAGTCTTGATTTTCGATGCTATGTCATTTTCACACTGTCGCTGGGCCTCCCTCCTTACCTGTGCATACTCATTCCTGGCTCTGCGACTTATCTCCCTATTTTCGTGTGTTCTCGGCCTTCTGTACTTTTTCCATTCTCTATTGCACTTTGTTTTTGCCTCCTTACACCGTCGGGTAAACCAGGGGCTCATTCTGGTCTTTCCATTGTTTTTGTTGCCCTTGGGAATAAACCTTTCCACTGCCTTCTTGCATTTTGTTGTTACGTATTCCATCATTTCGTTTACTGGCTTTCCTGCCAGTTCTCTGTCCCATGGAACCTCCCGCAGGAAGTTCTTCAACCCTATGTAGTCCCCTCTTTTATAGTCAGGCTTTTCCCATTCCACTCCTGTTACTCTCTCCACTTGCAACTCTACTATGTATTCAAAGTACAGAACCACATGGTCGCTAGCTCCTAGGGGACTCTCATACGTGATGTCCTCAATGTCTGAACTGCCCAGGGTGAACACAAGGTCCAATCTTGCTGGTTCATTCTCCCCTCTCTCTCTGGTAGTGTCCTTAACATGATGGTGCATGAGGTTTTCCAGCACCACATCCAACATCTTGGCTCTCCATGTTTCGGGACCCCCATGTGGCTCCAGGTTTTCCCAGTCAATCTCCCTGTGGTTGAAATCCCCCATAACCAGCAACTTTGCTCTGCTAGAGTGAGCTCTTCTTGCCACCTCAGCAAGTGTGTCCACCATTGCTCTATTGCTCTCTTCATATTCCTCTCTTGGTCTCCTGCAGTTCTGTGGTGGATTATACATCACTGCAATGACCACCTTGTGCTCCTCAGACTGAAGTGTACCTACTATGTAGTCCTCCCCCTCTGCCCCTTCTATCTTTCCTCATGATCTGTATCCTAGTGGGAAGATTGCATCTGTTATTGTCTCCGTGAGTTTCGTTTCTGTAACTGCTATGATGTCTGGGGACTTCTCATTGATTGTTTCTTGCCATTCCTCATGTTTATTCGTTAATCCATCCACATTTGTTTACCAAACCTTCAATTTCTGTTCTAATACTGTAACTGTGGTGTGGGGGGTGGGAACAGAGGGATCGGTGTGTGATGGTTGGTTTCGATTGTTCAGTTGCCTTGGGGGTGTCGTGGCTGGAGTCCTTCTGCAGGTGTTTCTGGGGGGTGTGCTTGTCCTTCCACTTGTTCCTGGGTTACTCTTCTCTCCTTTTTCATTTCCTCCCATTTCTCCTTTTGTTTTGCACTCTCTCTTTTATCATCATCCTTTCCTCCTGTGTTCTGTCTCGATCGAGGTACATACTCATGAACTCCTGTTTGCCTCTCAGCCATGCTTTCTCCTGCAGGATCATGGTTTGGGTTGATTCTGCCTTGAAAATTACTTTGAGAGGCCGATTCCTTTTCTGTTTGAACCACCCAATTCTCCGAAAATTTGCCACCTGGGTCATGTCCCCCTCGCCTGATACCTTCAGGACATGTCCCATGTCCTGAAGGTATCATGAAGGACAAACCTTCATGATACCTTCAATCGCTTTTTCCTCCTCCTGCTTTCTTTCATCACAGGTTTCCCCTTTAGCTTCGTCTAGCCCATAGACAAAAACTGATCTCTCCCTTTCCACCTCCCACTGTGACTCCCATTGCATCCTCTGATGTGCTTTAGTTCCTTCCTGTGGAGTGTTCCTTCCATCAGTCCCTTCCCTAGGTATGGCCCCAATGCTCATCGGTTTGTCCTTCCTGCTCACCTGTTCCTTGCCCTCACAGGTGTCTGGTAAGGTCCCTGCACATGTACTAGTTCCTTCAATATCTTACAACCTCTCATTCTGTCCTAGTGTGCTCTCTGTCTTTGTTTTGGCCCCATGTGGGTTTGACAGGACCTCTGCATACAGTTTAGTTTCCATGCTCCCTTCAGACCCGTTGTCTGTGTCTGATGTAGCCATTGCTGGTGCTACTTCTGTAATATCTTTTTCTCTATGCTGTTTCAGGTGTCTCAGCTCCTCTTCTAATCTTTATATCTTGTTTTCTGCTTCCACCTTCTGCATTCTGCTGCTAACCTCTCCTCCATCTTCCTTGCTAGCTCATCTAGCCTCCTTCCCCAGTCTTCCTCCCTTTTTTTGAGCTCTGCCTCCCAGTCCTCCCTCCCAGATTTGTCCTTCGGGCCCCTTGTTCTCATCCTAGTTCTAGGTTCCCCCATTGCTCCACAGAAGGAAGGGGAGAGGTGGTTAGGGGGAGGGGAATAGATGGTTAGGTGGAGTGGGGATGGATGGTTATGGGGGAGGGGGAGGATGGATATTGAAGGGGGAGAGGTAGTTGGGGGTGGGGGTAGATGGTTTTGGGGAGGGGTTAGATGGTTTGAGGGAGGGGTTGGTGGCTAGGGTGAGGGGGAGAGGTGGTTAGGGAAGGGATAGAGGTGGTTAGGGGAAGGGGGAGTACCTGTTTGTGCCAAGTGTATATGTGCTTGTGTATGTGTGCTTGTGTGTGTGTGTGCATGTGTGGGAGAGAGAGGGATGGGATTAAGGGGGGAGGGGGGAGGGGGAGAAGGATGAGTGACCCTTAGAAGTGGGGGAGGTGTGTATGAGATTAGAAGGGAAGGGAGGGGAGAGGGCCGAGGGTAAGGTGACCGTGACCGCCTGATAACAGTGGCCTTTTGGGTGTGTGCATACACATGTGTATGTGTGTGTGTGTGTGTGTTTGTGCATATGTGTGTATGTGTGTGTGCATGTGTGTGCATGTGTGTGCACATGTGTGTCTATGTATGTGTGTGTGTGTGTGTGTGTACTCACCTATTTGTGGTTGCAGGGGTCGATTCATAGCTCCTGGCCCCGCCTCTTCACTGATTGCTACTAGGTCCTCTCTCTCCCTGCTCCATGAGCAGGCTATTCCACAGCTTGACTACGCTATGACTGAAGAAATGTGTGTGTGTGTGTGTGTACTCACTCACCTATTTGCAGTTGCAGGGGTCGATCCAGAGCTCCCGGCCCAGCCTCTTCGCTGATTGCTACTAGGTCCTCTCTCTCCCTGCCCCATGAGCTTTATCATACCTCGCCTTAAAACTATGTATGGTTCCCGCCTCCACTAAGTCACTTTCTAGGCTATTCCACGGCCTGACTACTCTATGATTGAAGAAATACTTCCTAACATCCCTTTGATTCATCTGAATCTTCAACTTCCAATTGTGACCTCTTGTGTCTGTGTCCCATCTCTGGAACATCCCGTCTTTGTCCACCTCGTCTATTCTGTGCAGTATTTTATATGTCGTTATCATGTCTCCCCTGACCCTCCTGGCCTCCAGTGTCGTCAGGCCGATTTCCCTCAACCTTTCTTCATAGGACAATCCCCGTAGCTCTGGGACTAGTCTTGTTGCAAACCTTTGCACGTTCTCTAATTTCTTGACGTGCTTGACTAGGTGTGGATTCCAAACTTGTGCTGCATACTCCAGTATTGGCCTGACGTAAATGGTATACAGGGTCTTGAACGAATCCTTACTGAGGTATCGGAACGCTATCTGTAGGTTTGCCAGGTGCAATTATGCTGCAGCAGTTATCTGAATGATGTGTGCCTCAGGAGATATGCTCGGTGTTATACTCACCCCCAGATCTTTTTCCTTGAGTGAGGTTTGCAGACTTTGGCCATCTAAACTACATTGAGTCTGTGGTCTTCTTTGCCCTTCCCCAATCTTCATGACTTTGCATTTGGCAGGGTTAAACTCAAGGAGCCAGTTGCTGGACCAGGCTTGTAGCCTGTCCAGGTCTCTTTGTAGTCCTGCCTGATCCTCATCCGATTTGATTCTTCTCATTAACTTCACATCATCCACAAACAAGGACACTTCTGAGTCTATCCCTTCCGTTATATCATTCACATATACCAAGAACAGCACAGGTCCTAGGACTGACCCCTGTGGAACCCCGCTTGTCACAGGCGCCCACTCTGACACCTCGTCACGTACCATGACTCGTTGTTGCCTCCCTGTCAGGTATTCTATGATCCATTGCAGTGCCTTTCCTGTTATGTGTGCCTGATCCTCTAGCTTTTGCAGTAACCTCTTGTGAGGAACTGTGTGTGTGTGAGTGTGTGTGTGTGTGTGTGTGTGTGTACTCACCTAGTTGTACTCACCTAGTTGAGGTTGCAGGGGTCGAGTCCAAGCTCCTGGCCCCGCCTCTTCACTGGTCGCTACTAGGTCACTCTCCCTGAACCATGAGCTTTATCGTACCTCTGCTTAAAGCTATGTATGGATCCTGACTCCACTACATCGCTTCCCAAACTATTCCACTTCCTGACTACTCTGTGGCTGAAGAAATACTTCCTAACATCCCTTTGATTCATCTGTATCTTCAACTTCCAACTGTGTCCCCTTGTTACTGTGTCCAGTCTATGGAACATCCTGTCTTTGTCCACCTTGTCAATTCCTCTCAGTATTTTGTAAGTCGTTATCATGTCCCCCCTATCTCTCCTGTCCTCCAGTGTCGTCAGGTTGATTTCCCTTAACCTCTCCTCATAGGACATACCTCTTAGCTCTGGTACTAGTCTTGTTGCAAACCTTTGCACTTTCTCTAGTTTCTTTACATGCTTGGCTAGGTGTGGGTTCCAAACTGGTGCCGCATACTCCAATATGGGCCTAACGTACACGGTGTATAGGGTCCTGAACGATGTGTGTGTGTGTATGTGTGTATATGTGTGTGTTCGTGTGTATGGGGGAGGTATAAGGGTGAGATACTGCTAATACTTACCAGTAATTCTGGGTTATAAAAAGCGGAAATTGCTACTAGGGTCTAAGGCTTCTATGAGTGTCTGCCCTTGTGTGTGAGTGTGTGTGTGTGTGTGTGTGTGTGTGTGTGTGAGGGAGGGATGGTTTGGGGGGGTAGGTGGTGTGGTTGAAAGATCCGTTATACCTCTCTGTCGTGTAGGCTCAAATTTAGTCCCAGCTGTCTTTCCTATTAATGCTACTCCTCATTAGCTGCCTGACTGCGGTGGAGCGCGGTTGTGCTCTGCACCCCTCTGCTGTTTGTCAGGAGAGCTCTCATAGCAACAACATGGCGCTGAGTATCCGGTGTAGGGTGAACACTGTCGGCGTCGAGCTGCTTCGTGGGGCGATTTCCCCCTCTACGGCGCAGGTGTTACTTCCGACAATCATCAGAGAGACGTACGGAGTACAGGATGATGAGGTATATGGTGTGGCCCTGAATGGGGCCTATCGAATCCTCGTCAAGTTAAATTCGACGGCTGTGTATGAGTCGTTCGTGAAGAAATTCGAGCATGTGAGTATAGATGCAACCCCAGCTGTCAGAGTGCGCCTCATAGACGTCTCTCGCCACTATACGTGGGTGAAGTTGCACAACGTCCCCTTCGAGGCTGACGAGGAGGACTTAAGGAACGTGTTTGCAGCTTATGGTACCGTGCATCTGGCAACCCAAGGCAAGTGGGCGGCAGATGCGTACATGGGACGTCCGGAGGGCACTTTCTCCCTCAAAATGACTCTGAGGCATCCGATCCCGTCCTACGTCGTGATGACGGAGTTTCGGACCCAAATTCTAGTGTCGTATGCTGGGCAGCGACGTACATGCAGGCTGTGTGGGGAGTACGATCACATGGCGGCGACGTGTGGGCGACAGTGGAGGGGGATGGCGCAGACTGGTGGAGCACCAGTTACAGGTGTGGATGCCGTAGTGGAGAGTTCCAAGGGAAACCGAGGAGATGGCCGTCTGTGGAGTGAAATTGTTGAGGATTCCCTTGTGGTGCATGATGGGCGAGGCATGAGTTGTGTGGAGCCAGAAATGGCCACTTTGCCGGTGACAGGGGAGGAAGTGCTCATCCAGCAGGAGGTGCGGGAGCTGGAGGAGGAGCTCGATGAGGTATTGTAAACTTTACCTCCTTCTGGGGAGGATGATGGCTTAGTCCGAGAGATGGTTCCTGAGTTGCAAGGAGAGAGTGTCGGGACAGGCACAAGAAGGAAGGAGGAAATCAGCAGGCACAGAGAGGAGTCACCGTGCTCTGTGCAACATGACACAGTAGCGGTTGACGTTCACTGTGAGGAATCGTCGGAAGACAGCATGGCGGTGGAGGGCGTCACGAGGAAGAGGGCGGCAGCGTCAGACTCAGATGACGTCCTGACGCCAGCGCAGAGGTCTGGGAGGAAGGATGCATATTATCGAGATAGCCAGGATAAGCGGCATCGGAAGAAGGGGGGTGGGGTGGATGGTGAGACATCATGTGTTGACCCTGGGGCAGGAGGCCCTGGGAAGGTTGAGAGGAGGAAGGGTTGGAAGCTTTAGGAAGGCCTTAGGTGTATGACTGTGAATGTGAATGGACTGTGTACTGGAGTGAAGAGGGAATGTTTTCATATGCTCTTACGTCGATATAGAGTGGACGTCGTATTTCTACAGGAGCATAATTTCAGGGAGGGAAGAGTGCTCAAGGTGGCAGGGTATAAGGTTTTGACTCTGCCATCTGCACGTTCGAAAGGTGGTGTGGGTTTATTGATAAAGGAGGCGAGCCCGTTTGTGTTGCAACGAAGTGAGGGGGGAGGGGGGTGAGGGTGTTGCGTGTGGATGGGTGGTGGATGGGGCAGAGGGTAACCTTTGTAAGTGTGTATGCACCGGCTGAAAACGATATGAAAGTAAAGAGGGATTTTGTGTGTGATGAACTAGTTTTCGCCTTCCGTGGTTTACCTGCAGTGGCCATCGTTGGTGGGGACTAGAATTGTGTTATCAGGAGAGCTGATGTGGAACCACGAGGGGCGGGGCACATGTTGGCAGTCTTACGTAATCTCTTGGTGGATGTTCAGTTGAGGGATGTGGTAGGTGGGGGCACGTGGGAGGTGGAGCATACTTTCGTGAGGAGAGGTTATGCAGCTAGGTTAGATAGGTTGTACATATCTCACAAGGTGTTGTCAAAGTCTGTCCGTACTATTGAAGTAGTTTTTTCCGATCATCGGGCGGTAGTAGCAGAGGTCGAGTGGGATTCACTAGCTAGTATCTCTAGGGGATACTGGAAATTAAATACGAGTGTGTTGGAAGATGAGGAGGGGTTGGAGGGTTTTACAGCGTTGTGGGAGGGGTTAACTGAGGAGGTAAAAGGGGTCGAGGACGTGGTAACGTGGTGGGATGGTGTGGCTAAGGAACGGATTCGGCATTATTATGTGCGGGAAGGGAAAAGGATCAATTCTTTAAAATTTGGACTTATTAATTACTTGGAGGATAGGTTAAGGGGTTGTTATGTAAAGGGAGCGGTGGAGGGTACCTATCCTATGGACAACATTATGGTACTTAAAGAGAGGTTGCGGGAAATCCAGGACGAGCGGTTCCAAGCGGTGAGAGTAATGGCGGGGGTGGAGGAGGTGTTATGGGGAGATAGGCCGTCGTCGTGTGTGTTGCGCAGGCAAAAGCAACGTCAGCAGGCAACAGCTATTCCATGGTTGGAGGTTCATGAGTCGGTGGGAGGGTATAGGGTGGGTCAGGTTATCCACACTACAGATGGGATGGGGTTGTTTGCGGATAAGTGGTATGAGAAGTATTGGCAAGAGGAAGGGGTAGGAGTTGGGGATTTAGAACAGGTGTGTGGAAGTGTGACATGTCGGTTGGGAAACAGTGATAGGGAAGCACTGGGTGGGGAAATAACTGAGGAGGAAATATGGAGAGCTTTAAGTGACATGCGTAAGGGCAAAGCGCCGGGAATCGATGGACTACCGGCAGAGTTTTATCAACAGCATTGGGAGCTAATAAAGGGTTTTTTGGTGAGGTTATTAAACTTGATGAAGGAGAGGGGCACGTTGGGAGACAAGCAGGCAACAGCTGTAGTTGTCTTGGTACCGAAGGGTAAGGGACAGCATTCGCTTAGGGACTACCGGGCAATATCGTTGTTATGCGCGGATTATAAGTTGCTTGCTAAGATTTTAGGAAATAGGATTAAGTGTGTTGTAGGGCGGGTTGTATCGGAAACCCAGTTTGGGTTGCCAGGTAGGTCTATGGGGGTGGGGCATGGGTTACTAAGGGATTTCGTGGAAGAAAAAGGGGGGGAATGGGGGGGGGTTTGGTTGCACTAGACTGGCAAGGAGCATATGATAGAGTGGAACGAGAAGCATTGAGAGCTATCCTTAGGAGACAGGGTTTTGGGGAAGAAATAGTGGGATGGGTAGATGCGTTATATCAAGGGGCAATGGCGAGAGTACAGATTAATGGAAGATTAGGGGGGAGGATTGTAATGGGTAGGGGACTCAGACAGGGGTGTCCTATGTCACAGCTTTTATTTGCGTGCATACAGGACCCCTTTTATAGAATGGTGGAGCACCAAATGGGCATTAGTGAGGGGGAAGGGAGTGGAGTAGGGAGGGTTTGGCCAGTTCTAATAGGGTATGTAGATGATACTACTGTTCTGGTTAGGGAGGGGATGTCAATGAACGCCTTAGATGGGGTAGTCGACACGTTCGCACGTGCAACTGGTATGAGAGTGAATTCAGAGAAGTCCATGGTCATGGGGTTAGGAGCTTGGGTGGGGAGGGTTGAGTGGGGTAGTGCAGTTGTGACGAAGCGGGTGATGTCATTAAAAATTTGTGGTCTTATCTATGCGGATGATCTCGATGTTGCACGTGTGGACAACTCGGTCAGGTTGGTAGACAGGATTCGGGGTCGCTTGGGAGCATTGCGGCCTTATCATTTGACCCTTGTGCAGCGTGCCATTGTAATTAACGTCTTATTGTATAGTAAGGTCTGGCACGTGGCAGCCATGTTCCCTTTAACGGGGACGGCAATTGCAGATATACTTAGAGGGGTTTTTAAATTTTTGTGGGGTTCAGGCTGTGATTGGCTTAAAAGGGATGTGGTAATGTTACCTGTGCGTCAGGGGGGGTTGGGTTTAACGAATTTAAAGCGGAGGGTCAAATGTATCTTCATTAAAAGGGAGGTGATGAGGGAGGGTGTGGGTGGGGGGGGGGTTGGTCAAGATACACAGTAGATTGAAACACATGTTTTCTGGGATAGAGTTGCGTGAGTGTGAAACTATTTTGAGGGCAGTGGTGTTGGTTAGGGATCTGGGTAAGGTAAAAATAAGTAGGCTGTGTAGGATGTTAGTGGAGAGGGTTGTGGCACCGGTGGAGGGGATTTTCCCCATGTATGACTGGGGAAGTATATGGAGAAGGTTCAGTAGGCTAAGGTTACAACCCCGTGGGCGTGAAGTAATGCATCGTTTTATGCATGGGATTTTACCATCGGGAGTGGTTTTACGGGCTAGACGGGTGGTTGATGGGGGGAGGGTCTGTGGAATATGTGGAGGGGAGGATTCTGCGTTCCACGTAGTGTATTTTTGTGAGGGGATGGCGAGCGTCAGGGGTTGGTTGAGCAGGGTGCTGCATAGGATAAGTGGTAAAAACTTTTCTGTTCTGCGGGGGGGGTATGGATGAGAGTATTATTAGGGCTGTGGAGTACATTATGGTAGATTATGTGTACATAACGTGGGGAATGAGGGGGAAAGGGGTCAGTGAGGTGAAGAGGCGGGTATTGGCAGTTACGTTTTATAAAACGTTGTGCCGTAACAGAGAAATTTATGGGAGAAGGTGGGAGCGGGCTTTCACAGAGGGTTATAGAGACCTAACATTAGAGGTTTTATTAAATTTGTAAATTCGGTGGGAGGGGCAGGGTAGGGATGGTAAATGCTAAAGTAAGATGGGCTGTCAGGGGTAGAAACGGGGTCGTCTCCTTGCATAATGTAACGGGAGAATGTGTATGAACCTGTGCGTATGATGTGTAATCAAAGTCTGGAGAGTGTAATACCACTGTATGTGTTTGACTTGGCAGTGTTACATTGTTCTATGTAATATTATTACTCTTTTGCATGTATTTAGACGACCTGGTTGAGGTGTCATTGTGTTGGATTCTTGTGTATTAATCTGTTCTGTGTTTTATAATCATCTTGTATTTGCATTACTTTCAATAAAATACGTTAATCTATTAAACGTATAAGGATTATTAATATATAAATAACAAAGTGGAATATAAATGCATATTGTAGGCTTGGTGCGTCTTTGTTAATAATAATAACAATGCATATTGTAATGTAGTCGTGTTCTTGCTTAACAGGTGCATGGGATATAAGGCATTGGGGATGAGGGACAGTTTGTGTTAGCACAAAGTTAAATGTCTGTGTGTTTTGTTAATGAAATTTATAATTCTGTGTAAGAACTGATAATGTGTTCTTTTATCTATTTAATGTATTGTATTGTTTTAAATAAAATATAAAAAAAAAATGCTACTCCCACCACTTATTGCCCTCTCTGGATTTAAGTACCAATTATTGCTGGTTATTATCATATTCCTTGTTCACATTGAGAGAGGACTTCCTAGCCTCCTAAGTATTCTTGCTGCTAATAACTACCTGTAGTAATATACTGCCTTACCCCTATGTTACCCCTCGCTAGACTGCTGTCCTCCTCACACTCGTCATCACTATCTTCACTTTATCTATGCTATTTCTACTCTAATTTTGGTAATAGCTTGCAGGAGTGAGTGACCAGTATCTAACAGTGATGCAAGGCCAGAAGCCAGAGCTGCAACATGCAAACCACAATAGGTGAGTGATACTTCGCTGGCAGCAGTGCGGTGACAAGTTGCCAGATGCTGATGACGTAGTCTCGTACATAGGCCTTAAACCACTATTTTGGAGATCCTTCACCCATGATGTTTATAACCGTATATGCTCATACATCCCGCGTTCCTCATGCGATTTCACTGTTCACTTATGTGTGTGTGTGTGTGTATGTGTGTGTGTGTGTGTGTGTGTGTGTGTGTGTGTGTGTGTGTGTGTGTGTGTGTGTGTGTGTGTGTGTGTGTGTGTGTGTGTGTGTGTGTGTGTGTGTGTGTGTGTGTGTGTGTGTGTGTGTGTGTGTGTGTGTGTGTGTGTGTGTGTGTGTGCGCACGCGTTACTATCCTGCCACCCTAGCCAGCGAGGGGAGAGGAAGGAGAGGGAGGGATAATCTCACTCTCAGGCTTTTGGGCTTATGCTAGGCTCTCCATATGTATACTGCTATGTACTGCCTGTCTATGCACCTACTCATGTATGCCTGGAGTTATACTTACTGAGTAAACACCTGTGCACCTATTCATGTATACCTGGAGTTATACTTACTGAGTAAACACCTGTGCACCTATTCGTATATACCTGGAGCTATACTTACTTACTGAAAAAACACCTGTGCACCTACTTGTGTATACCTGGAGTTATACTTACTTATTGAATAAACAATGTTAGTGTTAGTAGTCCAACCTTACTACCTGTGCGCACACTACAGTGCCTGTGGTTCCCACCTTTATTCCCCTCCCCCAATTCTACTCCTGTTTAGTGATTAGTGCCCTAAGTATGATATTCAGCCCTCCGGAGCAGGGTTTATGACCCTCAGCTATCAGTAATATACAGGGTATATGACTGCCTTGCACCCACAAAAAGGCTATACGTTACGTCTGGCAGGCCCACACTGCTCTGCTCATGCACTGGAAGATGCTTCCATTCTGGCTCCTCTTCTATTTCTTCTTCACTGTATTCACTAAACACTGTATTCTCTAACTCTTTCTAACTGTACGCACTATACACTGGATTCACTAACTCAACCACCCTTATCTCAGAGAGTCTCAAAACTCCAGACCGTCACGTTAGCCACTGGACCAGCTAGCCACAATAAGATTAGTACAACTAGGTATATTTCTACACCAAAGGAAGGTTTTTACAGACAAACCTCCAGCTAGCGTATCCGTGACGAACTCTAGCTCAAGTTCCCTCAAAGCCGTCAACATGACTCACGAAATCATAATGACACGATTGCAAACAAACCATACCACTGGCGGGGATAGAACCCGCCCGTGGTATGATTTGTGCGTGTGTATGTGTGTGTGTGTGTGTGTGTGTGTGTGTGTGTGTGTGTGTGTGTGTGTGTGTGTGTGTGTGTGTGTGTGTGTGTGTGTGTGTGTGTGTGTGTGTGTGTGTGTGTGTGTGTGTGTGTGTGTGTGTGTGTGTGTGTGTGTACTCACCTAGCTGTACTCACCTAGTTGAGATTGCAGGGGTCAAGTCCAAGCTCCTGTCCCCGCCTCTTCACTGGTCGATGCTAGGTCACTCTCCCTGAACGTTGAGCTTTATCATACCTCTGCTTAAAGCTATGTATGGATCCTGACTCCACTACATCGCTTCCAAACTATTTCACTTCCTGACTATTCTGTAGCTGAAGAAATACTTCCTAATATCCCTGTGATTCATCTGTGTCTTCAACTTTCAACTGTGTCCCCTTGTTGCTGTGTCCCATCTCTGGAACATGCTGTCTTTGTCCACCTTGTCAATTCCTCTCAGTATTTTGTATGTCGTTATCATGTCCCCTCTATCTCTCCTGTCCTCCAGTGTCGTCAGGTTGATTTCCCTTCACCTCTTCTCGTAGGACATACATCTTAGCTCTGGGACTAGTCTTGTTGCAAACCTTTGCACTTTCTCTAGTTTCTTTACGTGCTTGGCTAGGTGTGGGTTCCAAACTGGTGCCGCATACTCCAATATGTGTGTGTGTGTGTGTGTGTGTGTGTGTGTGTGTGTGTGTGTGTGTGTGTGTGTGTGTGTGTGTGTGTGTGTGTCTGTGTATGTGAGAGAAAAGTTCAACAGATAGGAGTAGCGAGCGAGTATTTGGTAATAATAGTTTGATTGCCGGCTGCTTGTTAAGGTAGGGTCAGTCTAGCTCCCGCTATCCCCTCCCCCCCTTTCTCCCCCCCCCCCCGAATGGTGACGTGTGGGGCTCCGGCCAAACAGTAATCACTCGACTCACAACTCCCAACACAACTGTAAGTAAAAGCCTCTGCTCCTATTCTAGTGGATATTGGGTGAAAGCTTCACTTTTGACCAATAATAAACTTAGTCCTTTCAGTTTTAAACTCCACATAAGACTTTTAGATAATCACCACCTTTTCTAAGTATCTTGCACTTATCATGGAGAGTGATTTCTTAAGCAGTGGGTAACCTGTCTCTCTTTCCAACATGGAATGACAGATCGGGTCACCTGCCAACCAACGAGAAGTGTTGAAGGAGACGGACTGAAACAGCCCATGAAACGTCATTAATGATCTACCTACCTGACTAATTGTACAGGACACTACCCCTAATTTTTGCAGCGGTAAAGAACCTGCATTCCTGTCATCTGGACTGACTATTCAAGGCTATAGATTCTGTGAAGAACTAGTCTTTGAGTTGTCACCAACACCTGTGGCCCCCCCACATCATCAGCAACGGCTACAATTTCTACAAGACAGTGTCAACCTCAACCAGACGCCCCAGTATAACTGTACATATTAGCGTTGAATTCAAATGTCATTTTTCCATTTCATTTTTCATTTTTCTTTCAAGTAGGATACACCTTCATATTTCAACGTTTTATCTTTGCATTAATAAATAATAAAGTGTTTATCTTTGTGAATTATTATTTCTTTTTCTATTCATTAATTTTCCTGAGGATGAGCCGGCCTTGGTAATACTATCTGAAGTTGTTACAGGGCTGAGTTAGCCTTCAGAGTGTATATGTGTGTGTGTGTGTGTGTGTGTGTGTGTGTGTGTTCATTTGCATGAATAACTCTCACTATCGTGAGGTAGAGTTTAAATGTTGATATTTTTCAGTAAAAATGTAATATAAATAGCTTAGAAGTATCGATTGTTTTTAACTAATATCGATAAATATTCCAATACCATCAAATAGCAAATTCACGTCGGTTCCGATATTTCGGTATTTTCCTACATCGGGGGAATTTATGACGTAAGATATATATATATATATATATATATATATATATATATATATATATATATATATATATATATATATATATATATATATATATATATATATATATATATTATATATATGTCGTGCCGAATATGTAAAACTGGTCAATTAGCAAGAACTCATTTACAATTAATTCCTTTCTGAAATTTTCTCTTATACGTTTAAAGATATATTTTTTTCATTAATTTTAATGTAAAAATTTATAATTTTGCACCAAAAGAATTTTAGAAAACTTACCTAACCTTATTATAACAAGAGCAATTTGTTTTAGCCTAACCCAACTAAATATATTTTAGATTTGTTTACAATAATTTAATACTAAACAAACACAGTCAAATATATATTTTTCGTTAGGTTCAGAATGATTTTCGCGAAATTATTGCATACACAAATTTTC
>NW_027195817.1:122500-131628 GCF_038502225.1 Cherax quadricarinatus
GGAGAATGAGGTAATCAGTCCCTCAACCTGGAGTCGACTCCAGGTTGAGGGACTGATTACCTCATTCTCCTCCTCTCCTTACGCCTTCCTCTTTGTGTTGGACTGATGAAGCCACTGTGTGGCGAAACGTTTCCTGAATAAAGATTTCCATATGCTGCATAAGTGTCTCAATCTTCAACTTGTCGGTTTTTCAAACCATTCATCTCGACTGAAGAAGCCTACTGTGTAGGCGAAACGTTTCATAATAAAGATACCTAACTGTTGCATATGTGTCTTACCTAACAAGGAATATGATATTGTTTATTTGGATTTTAGTAAAGCCTTCGACAGAGTACCTCACAAGAGACTCTTAAGAAAAGTGGCAGCTCATGGTATAGGAGGTAAAGTTCTAGCATGGATTGAGGCATGGCTTACCAATAGAAAGCAGAGAGTTACCATTAATGGAGTGAAATAAGAACATAAGAACATAAGAAAGGAGGAACACTGCAGCAGGCCTGTTGGCCCATACTAGGCAGGTCCCTTACAATTCATCCCACCAACAAACATTTGACCAACCCAACCCTCAATGCCACCCAAGAAACAAGCTCCGATGTGCAAGTCCCTCTCAAATCCAACCCCCTCCACTCACGCACTCATCCAACCCAAACCTGAAACTACCCAAAGTCCCAGCCTCAACAACCCAACTAGGCAGACTGCTCCACTCATCAACCACCCCATCTCCAAACCAACACCCTCCCACGTCCCTTCCAAATCTAAACTTATCCAATTCAAATCCATCACTGCGGGCTCCCTCCCGGAGAGACATCCTCAAGACCCCGCCAATATCCCCCCCATCAACACCTATCCTCCACTCACACACTTCGACCAGGTCTCCCCTCACTCCCCGTCTAACAAGTGAATGCAACTCAAGAGTCCCCAACCCTTCCCCACAAGGAAGATTTCCAATGCTATGCATCAATTTAGTCATCCCATGCTGAATGCTTTCCAACGAATTCATGTCCATTCTGCAATATGGAGACCAGAACTGAGCTGCACAATCTAGGTGAGGCCCCACCAATGATGTACAAAGCTGCAGTATGACCCCTGGACCCCTGTTGCTTACACCTCCCGACACAAATCCCAGCAATCCATTGCCTCGTTACGCACGCTTAGGCACTGCTGTCCTGGTTCAAGGTTGCCGCCCACCACAACCCCCAAGTCCCCCTCGCAATCTGCATGGCTAAGTTCCACATCATCCAACCTACAAGTGCCAGGGTCATGGACACTCCCGAGCCCCAGAACCCCGCATCCATCCACATTGAACCGCATCCGCCACCCCTCCGACCAAGAGCAGAGTTTGTCCAAATCCTCCAGAAGTTCCCCAACATCTACGTTTGAATCAATTATCCTACCTATCTTCGTGTCATCGGCGAATTTACTCATATCACTAGCAATTCCCTCATCAAGATCATTGATATATATTATAAACAACAACGGGCCCAAGACTGATCCCAGTGGAACGCCACTTGTTACTGATCCCCACTCGGATTTAACCCCATTCATGGACACTCTCTGCCTCCTGTCTGTGAGCCATGACTCGATCCACGAGAGCACCCTTTCCCCAATGCCATGAGCTGCTACTTTCCTCAACAGTCCCTGGTGCGGAACTCTATCAAATGCCTTACTAAAATCTAAGTAAACAATATCAAAATCTTTATCGTGGTCATAAGAACTAAATGGGGATTAGTCACTAGTGGCGTTCCACAAAGATCAGTTTTAGGCCCTCTCTTGTTCATAATTTACATTAATGACCTTGATGAAGGGATTACTAGTGACATGAGTAAGTTTGCTGATGATACAAAGATAGGCCGTATAATTCACTCTGAGGAGGATATCAATGAACTCCAGGACGATTTGAACAAATTAATGTCTTGGTCTGAGAAATGGCAGATGAAGTGTGGATAAGTGTAAGGTACTTGCCCTTGGTAATGAAAATAACCCTCGAAGCTATAATCTAGGTGAAGTAGAGTGTGTGTGATGAATGGTTTGAAAAACCGACAAGTGAAGTAGAGCTTGGTCATACAGAATGTGAAAAAGACTTGGGAGTCATGGTAAGCAGAAATCTAAAGCCAAGACAGCAGTGCCTCAGTGTGCGCAACAAGGCCAACAGATTACTTGGATTTATCTCAAGAAGTGTAAGTAACAGAAGTCCAAAAGTTATTTTACAGCTCTATACATCACTAGTGAGGCCTCATTTAGATTATGCTGGAAATAAATGGTATAAAATACCGACACAATGGAAATAAAAACACAAATGCAGTATAATGTGATCCTTTATTGACTACGTTTCGCCCACACAGTGGGCTTTTTCAAGTCACAAACAGAACTGAACCAGGAATGTTTGTGACTTGAAAAACCCACTGTGTGGACGAAACGTAGTCAATAAAGGATCACATTATACTGCATTTGTGTTTAGATTATGCTGCTCAGTTTTGGTCCCCTTACTACAGGATGGACATAGACTCATTAGAGAACATACAGAGAAGAATGACTAAAATGATTTACTGTGTAAGGAACCTCCCATATGAAGATAGACTTAAAGCCTTAAATCTCCACTCTCTGGAGAGGCGTAGAATGAGGGGAGATATCATTGAAGTGTATAAGTGAATGACGGGCATAAACAAGGGAGACATTAATAAAGTACTGAGGGTGTCGAACCAGGTAAGAACCAGGAATAATGGATTTAAGTTGGATAAATTTAGATTTAGGAATGACATAGGTAAGTACTGGTTTTCTAACAGAGTTGTAGATGCGTGGAACAGTCTTCCCAGTGGGGTGATAGAGGTTAGGACCTTGGGTAGCTTTAAGAAGAGACTGGACAAATATATGAGTGGGAAGGGCTGGGTTTGATTGGTGTCAAGGGGTACAGGAGTTATTTCTTGAGTAGCTTTAGGTAGATGTCGTTTTGATAAGGACCTGCCTCGCATGGGCCAGTAGGCCTTCTGCAGTGTTCCTACATTCTTATGTTCTTAACAAGCGGCGCCAACAGGAAACATCTGGGCAACGCAATCAGCAGACGTCACTACACGAGCCCCCACCGGCCTCCTTGCCAGGCACAACCACTATGCAGGCTGTGGCTGCACCTCACCAGCAGATGCCGGGTACACAACCTGGCATACAGCAACAGCCCACGGTGTGCTGTATGCAGTCCCCACAGATTACGACAGCCCAGATAATGTCCACTGCTTCGAACCCACCGACAACGCAGGCCCTCAACAGAGAGGATCTCTTAACACTCATCAAGGCATTCACGGATATTATCTGCAACACAATCACCTCCACGGAACAACAGAGCATGTTCCGGCAGATGGTCAGCACACTCCTGAGGGTATGCTTACTGACAGAGCAGGAAGCAGTGGATGCCATGAATCCGCAGATTATCAGAGAGGACAGTGCCCAGTCCCCAGCTCAGGAAACAACTGAGATGGAGTAACTTCAGTTGCTTATGAGGCACACTAGCTGAACTGTCCGGAACTGTGCTTGAAAGAATAGTGAAATTCCAAACGCTTATATGCTGCAACAGTGAAGAATCAATTCTCCTTCAGGAGCCAGAGACGGGTCATCTCAAGATTAAGACCCGTGCCAGGACCCTGGTCCTGGCGAACATTATACATACATACATCATATGCCGTATTCTATTCAAGATTGATGGACTGAACACATCGACTCAAGGTTGAGGGACTGATTACCTCATTCTCCTCCTGTTCTTCAAGTTTCTCCTACGTATGGACTGATGAAGCCATTGTGTGGCGAAACGTTTCCTCATTAAAGATACCCAAGAGTTGCACTTGGTTTTTCAAACCATTTATCACAGTTGCACATGTGTCTAATTTATCAATTCTTCGCTTGCCTAACACTTGGGCACGACCTACTTCCACATTGGACAAATGTGACACCACCTACGACTGCTGCACCTCTCCTGTCATACGGTTTATAAGCTGCTTCTCCGCTCATATGCCGTATTTTATTCAAGATTGATGGACTGACCACATCGACTCAAGGTTTAGGGACTGATTACCTCATTCTCCTCCTGTTCTCCAAGTTTATCCTTTGTATGAACTGATTTCGCCACTGTGGCGAAACGTTTCCTCAATAAAGATACCCAAGAGTTGCACATGTGTCTAATTCAACAACATGTCGGTTCTCTGAACCATTCATCTACAAGTTGATTGTTCTACTACTACTACTACTACTACTACTACTACTACTACTACTACTACTACTACCACTACTACTACTACCACTACTACTACTACCACTAGTATTACACCTCACTCTAGACCTATATATACCCTCTGTATCCATGCATTGTCACTTCTCGTTAGAATTCCGTGTTCCTGAGTACTGAAAGTATTATGGCTTCCTCGGTGGATATTCTTGCAAGCATAGCAGTTCAGTACATGCTGCGCGAAATGAATGTTTCTGCACATCTGAAAAATGTGACCTTACGCTTGGGTGCCTCAAAAGCCGAGATATTAGCAGTTGGCAAATTAATAATAAATGACGTAAGAAAGAGGCAAGAGGAAAACACACTTAAATTTGAAGATATTCAGTTTTTTACTGATTCAGAGATACGTATTTTCTACGCTATCGGTATTTCATTTATTTCTATTGTGCTGGTTATATTTATTACTTGTATAAAGATAGCCCGTGCATTTGGTTCCAACCGTCTTCCTGTATGAAACATAGTCTGACTACAGCTTCTGTGAATAAGGAACGATTACTGCTTTTCCAACTCCTGCGTACACTTAGGTGCACTCAACGACTCACGTTCATATGAAGGAACTTGATTCAGAGGACATCTACATGACCTTCACGACTTCTACAACTGGCCCATCAATTTGGGAAGGAACTACTTCCACTGGGGAATCCCGCCTACCAGTGACTATGCCCTCGTCTGCTACACGTCCCTATTCACTGACGCCTATATAAGCGCCAGTCTCCTTACCTGTGCTTCAGAATCTTTACAACCATGGTGCTGTAAACACCACCTCCAAGGCTGAGGGACTGATTACCTCATATTTTGTATATAGTTCTTCTGTTTTCTAATTATGTCCAAGAATCTGTATTAATAAAGCCACTGGATGGCGAAACTTCTACAATAAAGATAACCAGACGTTGAATAAGTGTCTTAACTTTCAACTTTAAACAGTAAAATTTTTTGACACGACTCTACAAATTTTTGGTAGTTGCCTACTTCTACATAATCTTAAGTGTTAACTAAACCTTTTATTTAGCTACGAAGAACTATTTTATTTACATCTGTAAATCATTAGACACATTTTACTCCAGATAAAATATGTAAAGCAAAAGGACACAAGTGCAACTAATGTGACATTTATTGTGGCAACGTTTCGCTCTCCAGGAGCTTTATCAAGCGAAACGTTGCCACTGCAACATCATGGAATCTTAATTCTGAGGACGTCTACGACAACTACTACTACAACTAACCCATCTCTTTGGGAAGGACCTACTTCCACTGGGGAATCCCGCCTACCAGTGAATATGCCCTCGTCTGCTACACCTGACGTTACTATATAAGCGCCAGGATCCTTTCTTCTGCTTCAGAATCTCCACGACTATGGTGCTCTTCGCACCTACTCCCAGGTTGAGGGACTGATTACCTCATCTTCTGTACATAGTTCTACTGTCTTCAAGTTATGTCCTAGAATTTGTGAGGAAATGGTATGGTGATACTGACAAGATGTGGAAAAAGACACTTATGTACAGTTCAGGACATTTATTAAAGGAAACGTTTCGCCACGAGTGGCGAACATAAGTGTCGTACATAAGTGGCGTACATAAGTGTCTTTTTCCACACCTAGAATTTGTATTGATAAAGCCACTGGATGGCGAAACGTCTACAATAAAGATACCCAGATGTTGCACATGTGTCTTAATCTCACAATAAATGTCACATTAGTTGCACTTGTGTCCTTTTACTTTACATATTGTCGGTAATTCTACCAACTGGTTTTAACTGGACTGAGATTGTGATGTTGGTAGAATTACCGACAATGTGTAAAGTAAAAGGACACAAGTGCAACTAATGTGACATTTTATTGTGGCAACGTTTCGCTCTCCAGGAGTTTTGTCAAGCCGATACAAACAGTATATGGACACAGAGGGTATATAAAGGCTCAGAGTGAGGTGCAATACTAGTGAGGTATCATTTCGATGTTCACTAGTGGTAGTAGTAGTAGTGACAAAAGTTGTGGTAGTAATACAATATGGTAGAGCAATTAATTCGTACATGAGTAAAAGGATAAAAAAGCTATTACTTGGGTAACATAAAAATAGGTTGGACAAATATAGACAAAGCACATTACAGAGAGTGAACACTGAAACAGGCCTTCTCTATCCAGTCTATATTTGTCCAACCTATTTTTATGTTACCCAAGTAATAGCTTTTATATCCTTTTACTCATGTACGAATTAATATTGTATTACTACTACAACTTTTGTCACTACTAGTGAACATCGAAATGGTACCTCACTAGTATTGCACTTCACTCTGAGCCTTTATATACCCTCTGTGTCCATATACTGTTTGTATCGGCTTGACAAAGCTCCTGGAGAGCGAAACGTTGCCACAATAAAATGTCACATTAGTTGTACTTGTGTCCCATGGACTGTGATTACAGTGTGAGTACTCTTCATTCTTTGAACATAAGAACATAAGAATGTAGGAACACTGCAGAAGGCCTACTGGCCCATACGAGGCAGGTCCTTATCAAAACGACATCTACCTAAAGCTACTCAAGAAATAACTCCCGTACCCCTTAACACCAATCAAACCCAGCCCCTCCCACTCATATATTTGTCCAGTCTCTTCTTAAAGCCACCCAAGGTCCTAGCCTCTATCACCCCACTGGGAAGACGTTCCACGCATCTACAACTCTGTTAGAAAACCAGTACTTACCTATGTCCTTTCTAAATCTAAATTTATTCAACTTAAATCTATTATTCCTGGTTCTTACCTGGTTCGACACCCTCAGTACTTTATTAATGTCTCCCTTGTTTATGCCCGTCATCCAGTTGTAGATGCGTGGAACAGTCTTCCCAGTGGGGTGATAGAGGCTAGGACCTTGGGTAGCTTTAAGAAGAGACTGGACAAATATGAGTGGGAGGGGCTGGGTTTGATTGGTGTTAAGGGGTACGGGAGTTATTTCTTGAGTAGCTTTAGGTAGATGTCGTTTTGATAAGGACCTGCCTCGTAGGCCTTCTGCAGTGTTCCTACATTCTTATATTCTTATGTTCTTATGATATCTCCCCTCATTCTACGCCTCTCCAGAGAGTGGAGATTTAAGGCTTTAAGTCTATCTTCATACGGGAGGTTCCTTACACAGTAAATCATTTTAGTCATTCTTCTCTGTATGTTCTCTAATGAGTCTATGTCCATCCTGTAGTAAGGGGACCAAAACTGAGCAGCATAATCTAAATGAGGCCTCACTAGTGATGTATAGAGCTGTAAAATAACTTTTGGACTTCTGTTACTTATACTTCTTGAGATAAATCCAAGTAATCTGTTGGCCTTGTTGCGCACACTAAGGCACTGCTGTCTTGGCTTTAGATTTCTGCTTACCATGACTCCCAAGTCTTTTTCACATTCTGTATGACCAAGCTCTACTTCACCTAGATTATAGCTTCGAGGGTTATTTTCATTACCAAGGGCAAGTACCTTACACTTATCCACATTAAACTTCATCTGCCATTTTTCAGACCCTTTGTAATGGCTTGATAAAGCTCCTGGTCAGAGAGACATTGCCACAATAAAATGTCACATTAGTTGCACCTGTGTCCTTTTACCTACCATTTAGTCATGTTGATTGGTATTCCTTAAAAGCAATACTCTTCTCATCGACGATCTTATCAAGACAGTCGCTCCTCACCTCAAGAAGTGTTCCTTCGATCCCAGTCGGGGAGGGGAACCTATTATCATCGTAACAGCGCCTGACTTACTCCTTCATGATGCTTGCAAACAGAGTAAGGATCAAACCCAAAAGTGGAGTAATAAATGACTCGACTAAACTTGCCCTTGCTGCCGCTGTAAAGACTTGCCTACAGGTTAAATTTACAGCCATCCACTCGACGAAAGACTCACTCATCGTCGTCTGTACTGACGATTATGAAGCCTCAAAGCTGATGGCCGACACCTCTATGAAAACCCTCAGAGACCGACAGTTCACCATCTACCTTTCACCTTTTTTGTTGGCGAAACGTTCCGTTTTCGACAAACTCGTCACTTTATCGACTGAGGATCTCAAGACCTCTATCGAGGAACATATAAGAACATAAGAAAGGAGGAACACTGCAGAAGGCCTGTTGGCCCATACTAGGCAGGTCCTTTACATTTCATCCCAATAACAAAGATTTGACCTTCCCAATTTTCAATGCTACCCAAGAAATAAGCTCTGATGTGCAAGTCCCACTCAAATCCAACCCATCCCACTCATGTATTTATCCAACCTAAATTTGAAACTACCCAAAGTCCTAGCCTCAATAACCCAACTAGGTAGACTGTTCCACTCATCTACTACCCTATTTCCAAACCAATACTTTCCTATGTCCTTTCTAAATCTAAACTTATCTAATTTAAATCCATTACTGCGGGTTCTCTCTTGGAGAGATATCCTCAAGACCTTGTTAATATCCCCTTTATTAATACCTATCTTCCACTTATACACTTAAGAACATAAGAACATAAGAATGTAGGAACACTGCAGAAGGCCTACTGGCCCATACGAGGCAGGTCCTTATCAAAACGATCTCTACCTAAAGCTACTCAAGAAACAACTCCCGCACCCCCCAACACCAATCAAACCCAGCCCCTCCCACTCATATATTTGTCCAGTCTCTTCTTAAAGCTACCCAAGGTCCTAGCCTCTATCACCCCACTGGGAAGACTGTTCCACGCATCTACAACTCTGTTAGAAAACCAGTACTTACCTATGTCCTTTCTAAATCTAAATTTATCCAACTTAAATCCATTATTCCTGGTTCTTACCTGGTTCGACACCCTCAGTACTTTATTAATGTCTCCCTTGTTTATGCCCGTCATCCACTTATACACTTCAATGATATCTCCC